>NC_057799.1:55391766-55408245 GCF_018294505.1 Triticum aestivum | reverse complement strand
CCCCGACGCCGGCGGTTCCTCCGATGGCGACGAAGGGACGAGGAGGAGGCAAACGGCCGGCAAATCGTGGCCGGAACCCAGCCGAAAGTGTGGCTCGACCGACCAAAATCTCGAAGGCAGCCGCGGCGGCTCGGGCCGCCGACTCACAGCCATGGCCGGCGGCGTCCTCGAGCAGCCAAGGAACCGTTCCTTCACTCACTGCCGGCTGTACAGTGGCTGAACAGCAGCCGCGCGGCCGCCTGCCGGTTTTGCATCTTCGTTTTGGATCATCTGTTGGAGTTGCTTTTTTTTTAAATCTATGTTTTGGACCATCTGTTGGTGTTGAGCCTTTTTCAGAGATGTAAAAAACATTTTTTGATGCTTCAAATTTATACCATCATCGATTTGAACCATTAAAATATACATCATCTATTGGAGATGCTCTTACAAACCACAACCGACAATGAAAACCTTTTTTCCCTTGACGGAGCTTTTCTAGTTCTCTCAGCTCGTCCCGAACCGGATAGCAGCATATGGCCGTAGATATCCATCCATGCACACAGTGGCAGCCACCACCGCCAGAAGAAGCTAGAGGCGGGGGTGAGGTGATGCGTGCCGGCAGGACGTACCCGCCGTGAGAAGTCAAGCGGAAGCCGTAGCGTTAGTGGCCGTCACGCGGAAGCGCTGGAGACGCGAGTCAAAAGGGCAATCAACAAGCTATCAATCCATCCATGTCCATCGGTGCGACTGCGTCGGTGCCTTGTTGGAGGAGATGGCTAGATAGATACTCTCACAGTACTAGTAGATTGATGGGGGGCCCGCCGGGGGAATCAAGTAAGCGTAAAGTGAGCTTTGCCATGCAAGGGACGAGGCTATAGCGCTATGTGCGTGTAGCTAAAAGCAAGATCGAGGCCCGGCACGTTTTGTTTTGGATAAGAATCCAGGCCCGTCAATGGCTAGTATGTGATGGAGTATGTGTAGGCGATTCGTACTAGCTGCACGCAAGATTTGCAAATCGTGAGGCGCATATCATGCATACATGTAAGCGTAGGGCATAGTTGTTTTTAGGGAGGCAGGCCTTAGGTTGTCTTGGACACTACTAGTAGTAGTATTTGTGTTCCATTAATTGGTCGTTGGCTACGTACCTTAGCACACAAAAACTTACGCAAGCATTATTAGAAGAAGAAAAAAAACCTCTCGTCCCGACAATCAACCCGGCCCTACTCCGGATCTAGGTACGATTGCCTCGACGAGCTTCAGTTTGCAGTACCCACGGGCAGCGGCCTGCTGGTCCCCATTGCCTGGTGGGTCGAGCATCCGGCGCCGCCATGTAGTGGCCGAGCTTCATGGGGCCAGCCTGGGCTGCTGGCCCCCAGCCCACGAAGAAATAGCTGAGTAGCTGTTAGTAATCTTCTAAATCACGAAGCTCCTATGGGCAAACTCCTAGGAAACGATTGAGGTGACCGATTTGTTTTCTTACGTTGGTCTTGACTCGGCCTTTCAAATGTGAGCATGTGCATACATATTCTAAGCTCCCTGGTGCCTCAGGGTTGTGTGCGGCGAGTGGGTCCTGCTTGTCACCTTGAGCAAGCGACGGTTCTTGAACCTCTCGCTCATGTGTACTCTTCCCTTTTTTTTCTTTCACCAAACATATCACTGATGCCGCCTTGCCTCTGCATCGTCGTGCCGCATGTACCACTCTGTCGCCAATCTCCCTCTGGCTTCTTCTTGATCGGTCAGTAGTTTAGGTGGACGGAGCAGGCGATCCAACAACCATGATGATGGTTAAGGCTATGTATAATGGTGGCATATGGATACAGATGCCTCGTGATAAAAAGTAGATTAAGGCATCTACATTGATTTTTTTCTCCCCAATGCAAGCTACCATTAATAGGTCTTATCAAAAAATAGAAAATAAAGACTTCCAATACACATGCATCTCTACTCTTCACTTCAAATTTTTTAACTTTATGCACCGGACCACACTTTTTCTCTTCAAGCACCCACCTCCTGCAGAAAATTCCGCTGCTCCATCCGAACCTACTTTTACTGACATCCGATCCTACGTGGTCTAGGGGGCATCACCTTGGGGCTATGCATTGTACATGCCCTAAGTGATATCACCTCCTTCATCGCCACCACCTTTTCGACCACCAGCCCCATTGGAAGCTCCTTGTCATCAGTTGCTGCCCCCTTGGCATGCCCTTCATGGGCTGGCAGATCGTAGCCCGATTGACAAGGCCGACGCAATGGCTGAAAGACTGGTTCATCAGGTTGCTAGTGGTCATGAGCAAGGAGGCCAGAACCTTCGGGCAGCAGTACCGGTGGGCGGTGGCAATGACGACTTCGGGGTGAAGCTGCCAGGGTGAGGCCATCAGGGTTTGACAGAATAGGGCAGGCTACCCAGCCTGCACAACCCGCTGATGCAGCTCGAGCGCATGGGTTGAGGGTAGCTCGATGTGATCTTTGGGACCTTGGGCATGTTAATCCCCAAGAATAAGATACATGTAGCGATCGGTTAATACTATCCTACAAGCAGAAAAAAATTATGCATATATTCGTTTTACCACCATAGCCGCAACCTCCCGGGTCGCCTCGAAGGGTGACTCTACAGGTCTCCAAGCCGCCGCCTCGTTCACCCTGCCGTCGCCGGAGGAGGCCTCCGACGGACGGCGGCGGTGGGGTGCCCCCTTTTTTTCAGTCTTTCTTTTTCCGCCCCTAGTGTATTCGGCTGCCACCGCCGTTCTGGAGGATCAGGAGATCGTCATGTCGTGGGGATTCCGCCATCGAGTTGGCCAGGATCGCTGGTTCCCGGCTTGATCCAAGTAGGCCTTCCGAGGAGATGCGCAGGAGCGGCACTCCACCAGCGCCACCATTCCAACGACTTCGACCCGATTTATCTGGGATACGATGCGGGACTCCACCAGCGCTAGGATCTGGGAGCAAGGTCTTTTGAGGATCTGATGCACAGGGCCGATGCGGGCCTCGACCAGCGCCACCACGAGTTGGGCGCAGGAGACAATGTTGGTCGTGCACGGATCTGCAGGCGCCGGATCGAGACTATGGTACACAGAGCCATGGGCTAATTTATCTGCTATATCTTCGTCATGGGGTTTGATCCGTTCTACCGATGTCGTCTATGGCGATATCCAAGGCTAGCAGCGCCCCCTGTTCACCTTGGATCCGATTGGCTAGTTCGGTGCCGTGATAGCCAAGGTGTTGATGGGGAGATCATGTCGTTCGTCTTTTGATGATTCCAGGATGTTCTCATAGCGGATCAGGTGAAGCGTGTCGAAAGATCGGCGTTTTGCAGAAGTGGTGAGTGGGGATGACAACACTGGCAGACTTCATTCCTTTTTAAAGTTTAGGTGGTGTCACCACTGCTCTTGTTGCTGCGAGTCTCTAATTACTTCGGCGGGGACTTTGTTTTCTTTTTCTTCTTTTGATCTTTCGGCTGTGTGCATTCTTGATACATTATGTTCTTGCAGAGGCTAGGTGTAATTGATATCATCTTGGTATTAATATACTATCTTTATAAAAAAATGTATATGTTTGTTCGCCACACTGAGTTTAATATCACAAATGTCTCTTTGGCCATAACTTATAAGTTTACAAGTCTGTTGTGACTATATTTCTTTTCTCCTCTGATTGAACATGCATTTCCACTTTTAGAACTCTCAACTTAACACCTCATGGAAAATGCAGTTGTCAAGTTCAGGTGTATTATTCATTGCTTTCCGTTATAGTATCATCGTACATTGCAGCTGAAAACCGATGTTGGCTGGCTGTTGTCTTCTGCTAACTCAAATCAAAGAAAGGGCAATAAATAACAACGACAGAGTCCATTAGGCTGGTCATAATGGGAGTATCATAGCTAGTAGCATGCATGCCAACTAGGCAATTTTGATAAGGTGTCACAAAATTAAATAGAAAAAGATGATTGAGTTTCATATCATGATACCGTATCATAATAAATGATATGCTACTATGTGGCATGCATGACAATAAATAAAGTATTACATGATACTAATATATGAAACTATGCATTAGGGAGGTAGTATCATACACTAGTATCATATGCATGATACTAGTATATGATACTCCCCATTACAACCAGCCTTAGGCTAGTCATAGTGGGAGTAACTTAGCTAGTAACATAGCGCCCTTTTTGAAAATTTTGCTTATGTGACAAGTAATTAATGAGAGGTGGTAACATAATATGTTACTGTAACATAGCGCTTTTCAACACAAGATGAGTCTACGAGCTAATAAATGAAGTCATCTATGATACTACTATTATGTTATTTTGCATTATGAAGGTAGTAACTTAAACTAGTGTCATATGCATGACACTAGTCTAAGTTACTCCCCACTATGACCAGCCTTAGTTCGAAGCGAAGATGCAGTAGTCACTGCAAAGTGTCAACTCCGAGGTCTACAAATCTGTGAGCTAACATTTTCAGTTATTTATTATTTTTAACCTATACTATTAGTTCGTTGTAGTATAATCGAATGTGAGGGCATGTCCAAAGAAGACCCTCAAAGCTCTGGAATACGTCCGGATTGTGGTGTTCGGATCACTTGTGTCAACTTTTGTCATCCAATGAAAACCTCTTATCTATCCGCGAAGTGGTCCGGACATCCTTTTTTGGCAAATCGAAACTAACTATGAGGGAGCTATGCGGGAGTCCAGGCATGCAATTGACCAACAAAAAGCCCTCACATGGTACTCGTCTTATTTCTCTCTCTTTTCACATGCATAGTTCGCATGTTTTCTCTCTCCCCCCAACTATATACCACACCACAATATCCCAGCACATGTATAGTCTCCCTCTACTCTCTCTTCTTTCAACCGGACTAATTTATGAATACATTGGATGCCTCCCTCCCGCACCATGTCTGTGGACCATGACAGGACATAAAAATGAACAATTGTGATGTCCGTTTACTGGTCAGCGTCGGAGATGCCCGGATATAGTACCATGCATACACATTGTAGCGAGTTGGAACTGGATGCTAACTGAAGATAACAAATGAAAACTTCCATCTGTAGTATATCTCGTGCGAGCGTCATACAACAACTATTACCACAAAGACATTCTCTTGTATATTTATTTTCCCAAATAATGGAGGAATAAGAATGTGTTTAGTACTGCAGCCTCAGTGCTATGACATCATATGGAACAGTTTCATGGTTGCTTTAGTTGGGTCATGAATCCAGATAAAACAACCGAGACCTCATAATTTCGCCCCTCCTTGGCCCATTCCCCACCAATGATTAGGCACAAGCTCTGCCACTGCCTCCATGGTTGTCGTTGGCCGTCGCCGGCATGAAGAAGTAGTTGTAGGCTAGAGCTCTGCATCTGCTCCTGCACGCGTCAGCCGCTCTATCTTGATGACCAGATCGCCCATGTCGGGCTAAGCTGTTGAGCGGCACGGGAGGTGGAGCTTGAAGTGCGAGTGAAATCGTCGGTGCCAGGCGGAGAGTACGTGAGTTGAGCATGGGCCGGTATAGCCTTGAGCAGGCGAGGAGCGCGAACGGGTCGAAGCTCTTCAAACCCCCGACGATCAGCATGCGAGCGGTAGTAGCAGGTTGATATGCTGTTGTTTGAATTTTTTACTATTGACTATCTCTGTCGTGGTTCGTTGGTCCCTTTCATATTTTGTGCCCAACTTTGTCCGTGGATTTGACCAACAAAATATATGTTGTCCTGGTTTATTTTTTTATTAGATAAATCAAAGGTCGCATTTTAACCCAAAATACAAGCATTAATATACCTAAACGGAGATAGTACAATGTACTAGAAGTACAAGAGGCGCACGCTCCAATTAATCGCGAGGTATAGATTTGATTAGTGTTCCTTTTTATGCGCGCGCTCGCGCAAATGGATTCGATGACGACAGCCATGCATGCACAAGAAACGGTTTGATTCCAGCGCGATTGATCGGATACATGCATGCACAAGAAACGGTAATGATTCCAGCGCGACCGCGCAAGAAACGGCTCCCCTTGATTCTCGGTTCATTTAAACCAATCAGGTACGTACGCTCCCAATTCAAAAAGAAAAAAAATCACGTACGTACCCCCGCATCGCTGTCTTATGGAATTGCATCTACAGCCGACATAATAGCCAATATACTCCCTTTGTCTGGTGAACATTGTACGTTTGGCTTTAAAATTTGTTCACAAAAAGTGTATTTCTATGTTTCCAATGCATTTTAAAACAGAAAAAAATATTTCTCTCTCATCATCTCATCATACGGTAACCAAGACCAATAACATTCTACCCATGGTCTTTTTAATTTCTACATGCACTTAGCTCATTAGGGTTAAGTAATTAAAGAGGAGAGAAATGGTGGCTTGCACATTGCCAATGCATTATTTATTCCACTCCATAATTTTTTTTAAATTTCTATATGTACACTTTTCACCGGACAAAGGAAGTATATATAAGTAGTTGGCTACAAAATCTTAATACTTTATTATTACATGACCCACCTTACACTCTTATAAAATAAATTACAGCCCGTGCTACAACCCGCTGCCCGATTCTCTTCTCTCTTCTTCAACTCAACAAAAATATACTACCTCTGTTTCATAATATAAGCCGTTTTTGTAGTTCAATTTCAACTACAAAAACATTTTATAATATGGGACAGAGGGAATAATATGTAAAGTCTTATAGGCCGTCTATGTCACTTTATTATACTTACTCGAAGAACGACCCACATAGGACGAACCAAGTTCAACCAGAGAAAACGGTAGGTTGAAGGCTTGATTACCAGAACAAATACAAGAACAATACTATTCTTACGTAACACTTCTACGAAAATCTTACGTGCTAGTAGAAACCATGGACAGTTAGTCTCACGTTCAGCTCCAAGCAGTTATTATCACTCTCACAATACGTAATTTCTTGTGAAATGTGTATGTAAGAATAGGATTTCTGAAAATACAATGTTGTTACAGCATGAAGTTTGCACATAATATTTCTTAAATTAAATCTTCAACACAGTTAGCTTTTTTCCCGGATGGAAATAGCTAGACTTTGAAGTCGACGCAAACACAAACATTTTGTTAATGCACTCAAACGGCTTCACTCGATTGTTCTATACTCCAACACTAGGGGCGGAACAAGAACAAGTTTAAATGGGTCGTGGCCCGCTCCGTCTAAAAGAAAATAAGTAAGGTGTGAAATCAAATTTTGCCGTATGACGAAATAATATTGGGCTTCGCTATAGGCTGGGCCGCCCAACAGGCCTCTACTGTCCTATAGGTTGTGTGTTCGAAACATCCCGACCACTTATAGTTGTATTCCCTAAAAAAATATTGCTTTATTTTTTGAACTAAAAATAAAAAGGGCAGAGAAATCAAACCGGCAACATCCACGCAGAAAACACGTGGAACTACCACAGATCGCAGGTTTGAACCATCCGGACCACTACTTCTAGAACCATTTAACAAACGGGTAGAGAAATCAAAACCCCTATAATTTTGAAACCATTGCATAAACACGCAGGGAAATTGTACTTGTGACCTCTACAAGAAATGGGACAGAACTACAATGCACCTTGGCTCCGTGACTGGGCGCTTCAAAATCTTTAAATGGTATTTCGGTATAGTTTGCTTGGTAAACACATTTGCCGTCCGGGATTGGGATACAAACACATAACAGGACGGTACTGTCATGTAACCAAGACCCCTGAATCAACCATGGCATGTATTATTGAGAACAATAGAATAAATAAAACATTCAAAAGGGGAATAGTTCAGCTCCATCGTCTCTCGGTATAGTTTGCTTGGTAAACACATTTGCCTTCGGGGATTGGGAAACAAACACGATTACAGGACGGTACTGTCATGTAACCAAGACCCCTGAATCAACCATGGCATGTATGATTAAGAACAATAGAATAAATAGAACATTCAAAAGGGGAATAGTTCAGCTCCATCGTCTCTCGGTATCGTTTTCTTGGTAAACACATTTGCCGCCGGGGATTGGGAAACAAACACGATTACAGGACGGTACTATCATGTAACCAAGACCCCTCTTGCGCAAAAAAAAAAAATGTAACCAAGACTGAATCAACCATGATATGTATGATTACGAACAATAGAACAGATAGAACATTCAAAAGGGGAATAGTTCGGCTCCATCAATAAACAATAAGTTTTATCAACTAACTCGATCCTTAATCGAAGTTAATGAAGCAACTAATCAATCGAAGAGGTAGCTCCAACCAAATAACCATCTATATATAGCTACCAGCAAATTGAGACGCTCTAGTCCGGGTCATAGATGGATGGATTCATTAGTCTCATCACATCTTCCACATGTAGTTTGGGCTCTGCTGCTGCGGCGCCGGTGGCTCCGTCTTGCGGGTCAGATGCTCCATGTACGGCCCAATCGGCAGGGCCGCGCTGGAGGTGGAGCTGGAAGCGCCGGCGAAGTCTATGGCGCCTGACGGAGAGTCCATGAGCATCGGCGGGTCGGCATTGTCGAGCAGGTCAGCGTTGTTGAGCAAGTCATCACTGTTGAGCAACTCATCGAGGAAGGCGAACGGGTCCTCCTCCTCCATGCCCGCGTCGGCGGCTGGCGCCATCTGGGGTGCATTCTTCGCGGCCATGTCTTTGTTCAACAGCCGGCAAACCGCCCAATCGTCCTGCACGCACGCAACAGGCAGGTTGAGAAAACAACACGAGGAGAATAAGAAATAAAAATAAGAAACAAATCCCAAGCATGACATGTGATGTGAGGGCGTGGTCCAGCAACATCTCTAGATGCTCCAACGGTTCAATCGACCGACTCGTCCGGAGACGGAGACAGAAAAACAAAATAGATTCTTGCGTACCTTGGCGGAGCGGGGTAGGCGATGGGGCAGCTCGCCCTCGAGGTGGTACTCGTGCATCACCCACGGTGTCTTCTGGCCGCCGGGGGCGCGGCCACGGTAGAAGACGAGCGTCTTCTTCATGCCGACGAGGACGGCGCCCAGTCCGGTGCCGCGGAAGATCTCCTTGTCCTTACCCGTCGCCTTCCAGTAGCCGCTCTTCGTCGCCCGGTTGGTGCGCGTCCCCGTCGGGTACTTCCGATCCTTGTGCACAAAAAAGAACCACTCCGACTGGCCCACGCCCATCTTCGCCTTTTCTGCAGAACAAACTGGCCATGAGCGCTCTGCCTCATGCCTGCAAATTATTGACAAGTAGTACTGCACTTACTCGGGAGATCCCACGGCTCGGTGTTGTTGAGGTTGACGTAGGAGACCATGAGACAGGAGAAGTCGGGGTTGCGGATCTTGGGGGTGAGGTAGTGCGTGACCACCTCCTCGTCGGTGGGGTGGAACCGGAACCCTGGAGGAAGCGCCAGCCACGGCTCCTCCCCCCGCAGATGCATCACCGCCGTCACGTCCGACATCGCTGCGGCCTCACGGATCTACCAGCTTACCTTGCTACGTTGTGGAAAAACCAGAGGCTGGGGAGGAGGAAGAAGAGCGAGAGATGTGAAGAGGTGTTTTGTGTGAACGTTTTTGGGTTTAGAAGAGCGGCGGGGTGGGTCTGGTTATATAGCATCCGCAATGCTGTGCGAGGGAAGCCTCACTTATTTACTGCACTCCATACTTTAGGTACTAATTAATGGCTATTAATTCTTTTTAATGATGTACTAGTGATTCCAAGGCAGTAAATTAATGCCCCTGCCAAGCGGCTAAGCATGTCCTAATGAGTCGCTCATGATAGCATCCAGTGTTAATAGGTTGCAAAAATAATTTCCAATTGCGGATCAAATTGACGCAATCCGGGCGATATCTCCGTTTGAAAGCCGCCCCGCAATTTGAGTGCTGTTGTGAATCGCCGGAGATAGCGCCGAAATCGTTGAAGATAGCGCAATATTAGCCTAAAGCTTCGCGCCAATTAATGTAGGGCTGCCGATAAATCCTTTATCTTCCGCGATTTTAATCGTTGGTTGCTAATGATACTAGTTCTGGATAACCACTGTGTAATAAGCTAGTGTTAATCTGCTAATGATGCAGTCCTCCTTTTTTCCCAAAAAGTATTTCAGTGCTACTAATTCTTCTTTTTTTTGAGTATTACTACCTTTATATGAAAATATAAATCATTTGTGCAGTTAAAACGTCTTATATTTTGATATGAAGGGAGTACTTCACTAATTCTATTTTGCAAACAACGACACACGAACATAGACACATACCGATAGGTGTTACTCGCTCCAATCCTTATATAGATGTTTTCACGAATACGCTACCGTATCATTGCATTGATGACTATTTTTTTTTACCTAAAACAACTCAAACAGTGCTGGAAGGCGGACGCCTCTAGCCACCCTCCCGCTCTCGCCGCAGGCCACTCCGGCCCCGGCGACCACCGCCCCAGCCGCGCCGTTGACCGCTCCGGTCACGGCGGCCACCCGCTGCCCTTCCCATGGCCATGCCTTCCCCGTCTAGCGGCCGTCCCCGCGCGCTGCGGTGGCTGGAGTCCAACCCCTCCTCCACGGGCGCCAGCTCCTCCCGCCGACCGCCGCCCCCCTCCCGCGTGGCGCTCTGCCCCCTCCCCCGCTCTGCCTCCCCTCCTGCGGCGCCCTCCCCTCTAGCCCCGCTGGCCCGTCCTGCGCCAGTTGCGGGCCTGCGCTCCGAGGTGTGCCGGGTCGGCAGCGCTGCTTCTCCTCCCGCGGATGGCGGTTGGGAGCTGCCGCGATCCAGCAAGTGGCGGCTGGCCCGGCTTCGCCGTCGCCCCCGGCCCCGCCGTGCCGGTCCGCGGCTGGCGCCCTCCGGTGAATGTCCCAGGTGCCTGGATCCCGCCCCCGACCACCATCCTTCCGAATGCCGCCGCGACGTCCGTTGCCGTCGGTGCCGCTTCTTCGGGCACATCGCCCGGCAATGCGACCGCCCACGCTCTCCCGCCTCTTCCTCTGGCGCCCCGCCGGCCAAGCGCCGTCGTGGCAACGTGGTTGCGTGCCCCGGGCCTGCGTCTTCCAGGTCCGTCTCCGCCACGCCGACGGCCTCCGACGCCTCTACTTCCGCTGGATCTCCCCGCTCCTTGACGGCGGCCCCAACCGCCTCTGAGTCGCTGCCGCCCTCCGCGCCCTCTCCTCCCGCCCCGGCCACCTCGACGGCCTCCTCGGCCTCCCCCGCCTCCTCGATGTCGGGCCACCCATCCCTGCGGCCTGCTGCTACGGTCTGCTATCTGCCGCGTTCTCCGGCGCTAGCGGCCGCGGAGCTGGCCCTGGAGCAGCGTGCCCTCTGGCCACTGTGGCGGGCGCGCGGACCGGCATCCTTGGCACCGAGGTCCTGGCTTTTCTCCAAGAGCGCTTCCAGCTGGCGGAGGGCGCGCTGTCCGTGCATCCGCGCGGCGACGGCGAGTTCCTTCTCCGGTTCCGCTCCGCCAGTGACCGCGCGCGGGTTGCAGCTGGGAACGCTAGGGCTGGTTGTTTCCACCTATTGATCCATCCTTGGAGCCGGCTGGCCGGTGGCGAGCCGGTCACGGCGTGTTTCCTCGTCAACATCGACTTGGTGGGCGTTCCCGACCACGCCATGTGTCGTGAGTCCGCCGAGACGCTGCTCTCGCCATTCTGCGACATCATCGACCTGGCGTCGGAGACGGAGACCATGGCGGACATGGCGGTCTTTCGCCTCTCCGCTTGGACTCTGAACCCCGACGCCATCCCTCGCCTCTCCGAGCTGCTGTTGCCGGTGCCGGACGGCGCCCTGGTGAACGCCGACCCCAATATGGTGATGCACTTTGGGCACCCCCTCATGCGTTTTCCGGTCTCCATCCATGTCTCCAGCACGGAGGACTACCGCCTCGCTGCGACGCCCTCCCCGTCTCCGCCCCGCGACGACGATGGTGTGTTCGGGCCCCCATCGCCGCCTGTTCCGCCTCCTTACCCGCGGCGTCATGAGTTCCCTCCACGCTCTGGTCGCCCCGGCCGGCCATGGTGCCACTGGTGGTGCCCGTCGCTCTCGCTCTCGCCGTCACACCCCGCCGCCTGTTCGCGTCTGGGCTGGCCTCCTCGGGCCCCACCCCTCCGCACTTTCCGGACGGGCGGGCCCGCCCGTGCTCAGCCGCGTGATGTTCCCTCCCCTGCTGGGTGCCGGCGCGTCGCCGCGCGTGGACCAGTCGCCTGCCACCACATTGGCGGTTTCCCCCTGGTGGCCCCGCCCCAACGTTCACCCATCCACTCCCCAGCGGCGGCCGAGCCGTTCGAGGCGGCCCCCGAGAGCTCGTGCGAGCCCAACGTTGGGTGCATGCCTACCTCGGACCACTCTTTCGCGACCCTCACCTCGGGGTCGGACGTCGCAGGGCACGCTGCTGTCGATCTGCTCACCCTATCCGCTGTCGCCCTACAGCCCGTGCTGCCCCCTGCTGCTCAGCAGCGGGCAGAGATTCCCCCGACAGCCTGCACCTCTCCTGTCGCGCCCCCGCCTGCAACCCTTGCCACAGGTCCAGGGCCAGCCTCGGGTACCGCGGTCAACCACGGGTGCCCCACCGTCCCATCGCCTCGCGAGACGGGCCCCTCCAGCAATCATGGGCAGGATTCTTTTCCCACTCCCTCTGCGACACATGGCGGCTCGGAAGCAGTTCAGCCCATGCAGCCCGCTCCCCCGGTGACACCTGGCGACTCGCTAGCAGTCCAGCCCATGCAGCCCATGCATGATGCTGCCCACGTACCGGACGTAGCCCCCGCTACCCCAGCCGCCATGCTGTGTGCTATACAAGGCTACATCCAATCCGTCTAGCGGGACGTGGCTCCTCTCTTCCACCCGACGCCCAGGCATCGTCGTCGTGAGATCCCGCCCAACTTCACCCCCCGCAGAAGCGACCGCATCGCAAAGGCAGACCGGGGCCTTGACTCGGAGATGAAGGCCAAGAGGGTCCTCCTGCTACGCCTGGGGCTGCTGAAGCAGGACGAACTAGTCGACGCCGTGGCACTTGATCGCTACGCCAGGCTGTTTGAGGAGCCGCTCGCCCCGGATGTGATTCGTGCCTTCGCGGATTTCTACGGCTGGGACGTACCGCCTGTCGCTTGCGCCTCGGCCCCGCCCTCCTCGCCTACCGTCCTGGCGGCCTAGGCTCCTCCTCTTCCTTGTGCCCCTTCCTCGCCCGGTCACCTCCATATATACGGATTGTAAACCTAAGATTCTATTTTGGAACGTGCGCGGTCTCAACTCCGGCGCCAAACGCACGGCCGTCCGTAGTGTTATCTCCTCGGACCTTCCGGTCATCGTCTGCCTTCAGGAGACCATGCTCGACGTCATCACCCCCCCTCCTGGTCTCAGAAACGCTCGACCCCTCCTTCGACGCCTTCTACTCCCTGCCCGCGATCGGCTCAAGTGGCGGTATCCTTCTGGCTTGGTGCTCATCCGAGCTTGCCATCTCTAACCCGACCATTGGTGCGCACCACATTACCGCGGTGGTTTCTTCTCTCGCGGGCGGGCATCCTTTCTGGCTCACGGGGGTGTACGGGCCGCAAAGCGAGGCCGACAAGATGTCCTTTCTACAGGACTTGCAGGACATGCGCGCCTCGAGTGTCGGCCCATGGATCCTTGGTGGTGACTTTAACCTGATTGCTGTGGCCGCGGGCAAGAACAACTCTCGCCTAAACCTGCGTCTCATCCGGTGCTTCCGCCGTTTCATGGCTGACATGGAGCTCAGGGACATGTACCTTCATGGTAGGCGGTATACTTGGTCCAACGAGCGCGAAAACCCTACGTTGGTTCGTATCGACAGAGTCCTCTGCACCACATCCTGGGAGTCCGCATTCCCAAGCTGCCTTCTCCGCTGCTTGTCTTCCGCAGCCTTGGACCATTGCCCTCTCATGCTTGACTGCACCCCGCGTTCTCCGGGTGTGCGCCGCTTTCACTTCGAGAAGTTCTGGCCTCAGTTGCCTGGGTTTATGCAAGTGGTCTCCGACGCCTGGTCCATCGCTCCGCCTGACCCCGACCCGTTTCGTCGAATCTTCGACCGTCTAAGGCTAACCGCTGGCCGCCTTCAGAGTTGGAGCGCCAAGACCATCGGCAGTGTTTCCCTGCAGCTAATGGTCGCTCGGGAGCTCATAGCGCGGCTCGATGTGGCGCAGGACTGCAGGCCTCTTTCCAGTCAGGAGTTTTGGCTGCATCGACGTCTCAAACAGGCTTACTTGGGCCTAGCATCCCTCGGGTGGTCCATCCTAAGGCAGCGGGTGAGGTTAGCCTGGTTGCGTAATGGCGAAGCATCGTCCGCTTTCTTGCGCATACAAGCATCCCATCGGAAGCAACATACCCGCATCCTTTCCCTTCGCCACGGCGACGCCACCATCTCGGGGGAGCGGGACATGGCCGAGGCGGCCTTCCACCACTTTGCGGCGATCATCGGCACCGCGGACACGCGCGCTCACTCTTTGGATCTTGACGCCATCGACCCTAGGGTCTTCGACCTCTCGTCCCTGGACCAGCCCTTTACCGAAGACGAGGTCTGGGGTGCCGTAAAGAAGCTGCCCACCGGCAAATCTCCAGGCCCTGATGGCTTCGCGGCCGAGTTCCTTCGCTCCTGCTGGGCGGTTGTGAAGGACGACTTCATGGATGCCTTTGCCAAGCTCTACCGCATGGACGGCCGAGGTTTTCAATGCCTCAACGAGGCATTTGTCACTTTGACTCCCAAGCGAGCGGACGCCACCTCTCTTGGCGACTATCGACCGATCAGTCTCATCCATCTCGTGGCCAAGCTTGTCGTGAAGGTGCTCTCTCTCCGGCTCGCCCCGAGCCTCAACGTGCTTGTCTCCCCTAGCCAAAGCGCCTTCATCTCCGGTCGAAGCATCCACAACAACTTCATGCTTGTGCAGCAAACGGAAAGATACCTTCATCGATCAAAGGCTAGCAGGGTTCTTCTCAAGCTCGGTATTGCCCGCGCGTTCGACGCCGTCTCCTGGCCATTCCTCCTTGAGGTCATGCGTCACCTGGGCTTTGGCACGCGCTGGTGCGAATGGATTTCGATCCTTTTGTCCACCGCTTCGACGCGCGTCCTCCTGAACGGCGTCCCGGGCCCGCATATCCACCACGCAAAGGGGCTTTGGCAGGGCGACCCCGTGTCCCCCATGCTCTTCACCCTGGTCATCGACGTGTTGAACTCGCTTATGCTTCATGCCACGACGACCGGCCTCCTCAGACGGCTTAGCCCCAGACTCGCCGCCCCTAGCGTTTCTCTCTACGCCGATGACGTTGCTATCTTCTGTCACCCGAGCATGGACCAGCTAATCGCAATCAGAGCCATCCTTCAGGTCTTCGGGCATGCTTCCGGGCTCCACACCAACTTTGCCAAGTGCTCTGCTGCACCCATCCACTGCACGGATGCCGAGACGGCTGATGTGGCGGCCGCCTTGTCCTGTCCCTTGGCGCAGTTTCCTTTGCCCTACCTCGGACTCCCTTTGTCCGTGCGCAAGGTGCCTTCGTCTGCTCTGCAGCCCCTGCTGGACCGCATGGTCAGGAAGTTCTCCTCCTGGTGCGCCTCCATGCTTTCGAGGGGTGAGCGGCTCGCCCTTGTCCTCCACGTCCTCACCGCGATGCCTACCCACATGCTCATGGCAATGGTGATCTGCAAGCCTGTGCTCAAACGCATCAACCGCATCATCCAAGACTTCCTATGGCACGGTCGCCGCGACGCCAACGGCGGACATTGTCTGGTCAATTGGCAGCGGGTGTGTAGGCCGCTCGAGTACGGAGGCCTCGGCGTCCTGGATCTGCATCGCTTCGGTATAGCGCTTCGAACGCGCTGGCAGTGGCTTCAGCGCACCGATCCCTCCCGCCCGTGGATTCACCTTCAACTACCTGACGATCCAGAGGCCCACGCCATATTTCGCGCATCCACATACTGGCGCCTTGGGGATGGTCACTCCTGCCTTTTCTGGGAAGACCGCTGGCTTGATGGCCAATCTGTCGCGGATGTTGTGCCTCATCTCGTCCCGCTCGTGCCCCGCCGGCGTCGCCGGACCTGCACTGTGGCCGACGGACTTGCCGAGCGAGCCTGGATCAGGCACATCCAGGCGGCTCTGACGCCGCTTGCCACAGCTGAGTTCGTCGAGCTTTGGCGCCGCTTGCAGTCTCTCGCGCTCTCCGACCAGCCGGACCGTCTCCGCTGGCGCTGGACTGACAGCGGGATTTACTCAGCCAAATCTTGCTACAAGGCCCTATTCGCTGGTTCCATGCGTGCTCCGCACTGGAGGCTCACCTGGCGGAGCTGGGCGCCCTTGCGGGTGAAGTTCTTCGCCTGGCTTGCCCTCCAAGACAGATGCTGGACGGCGGCTCGCTTCGCTCGGCATGGTCTCCCGCATCACGCTGCATGCCTCTTCTCCGATCAGGGATGGAGACTATGGAGCACATCCTAGTTAGCTGCCCATTCTCGCATCAGGTTTGGCATGCCTGCTTTGCTTGGTGCTACCCTCAGGCCCCTGCATCAACTCCCAGTGTCCGCTTTTTGGACTGGTGGCACGATACGACATCCGCGGCGGCGGCAGC
>NC_057799.1:55373789-55391516 GCF_018294505.1 Triticum aestivum | reverse complement strand
AACTTCTCCACGACATCAAGGAGGAAGCACGCTCCTGGGCCAAGGCGGGGGCCAATGGCCTCGCCACCATCACACCGTAGCCACCTGTGAGCGTTTGGGGCTGAGCAAACCCACTTTCCCTCATGCTCGCACTAGGATCTTCGCCTATCTTGTGTACGTAGTATCCTAGTGCTCCCACCCCCACTCATGTAACTCTAGTATCCTTCCTTTTAATGAATGATACGCAAGCTTTGCGTATTCGCGAAAAAAAAGCATTGATAGAAGGGGTTAGAACGTACAGAGTGGCATCGTGGTCACGTACACTACGAGGCGTGCACACGATAGAAAGAGAGCATGAGATGGGTTGCTCAGCCCAGACAACATAGGCTACATTACAGGGATAATGTTGCTAAGTCCTTTGGCTCCTGCATAGGCCCAGGAGCGGGCGTCGTCCTTGATCACCGTCAGGAGGGAGGCGGAGGAGGGCGCAATTTTGTCGAAGATGACCGCATTGCGATGGCGCCAGAGGGACCAGGCCGTGAGTGCGGCAATAGTAGATAGCCCACGTCGTTTCTCCATGGCAATTGTGTCGAGAGCGGAACTGAGCCAGCTCAGGAAGTCATGGGTACCATCCGGCACGGGGATCTCGGGGCAGCACCAGGCAAGGATGCCGTGCCAGATGATGCGGGAGAAGACACGCCCAATCAAGAGGTGGTGAAGGGTCTCGTCGTGCTGGGAGCATAGGACGCAGGCATGCTTGTGGGGTAGACCACGTCTCTCAAGCCGGTCAGCCGTCCAACACCGGTTGACAGAGGCGAGGTAGATGAAGAACTTGACGGAGAGGGGGCCGCAGATTTCCAGATGAGACGCCAATGCTTGGAAGACGTAGAGCCGGTGAATAAGGCGTTGTAGCAAGAGGAAGCAGAGTAGGTTTCGTTCTCCGTCCAGCGCCAAGAGATGGTGTCGGGCTCCTGGGAAAGGACGATGGCCTGCAGACGGCACCAGAAGTCGAAATACTCAAGAGCAGCAACCGGACTGAGGTGGCCGTGGATGTCGCTGATCCACATGCGATCGTGCAAGCCCGAGGCGACAGTGCGTGAGCGACGGCGCCGGCTCGGGACAAGGGTTGTAAGGCTTGGGGCGAGCTCAGCGATAGAGTAACCCTGAAGCCACTTGTCAGTCCAGAAGCGGCAAGTAGAACCATTGCCGAGAGACCAAGTCGTCGATGCGCGAAAGAACCGCAGGGCCTCGGGGTCCGAAGGCGGCTGAAGATGTGACCAAGGCCGAGAGCTGTCAGAGGCCTGCAGCCAAAGCCAGCGCACCCGAAAAGAAATGCCAGTGCAGTGCAGATCGCGGATTCCGAGCCCACCAAGCTCGATCGGACGGCAAACTCGTGCCCACCTAACAAGACAGGAGCCAGAGCGGGCGTCCTTGCGTCCAGATGTTGCGTCAATTAATTCACATTGGAGGGAGCAGTGATTATATACACCCGAAAAAATTCAACGGCAGAGCTAGTTAGGTGGTTAGAAGTGATGCTATGATGGCTCTACGTAGTAATACTCCCTCCGTTTTTATTTACTTTGGATATTAGTTTTGGCCAAAGTCAAACTTTGTAAACTTTGACCAAGTTTATAGACAAAAATATTAACATATACTATAACAAATCAATACCATTAGATTCATTATTGAATACACTTTCACATCATATATATTTGCTATTGTAAATTTTCATATTTTTTTCTAAAATTTGGTCAAATTTTATGAAGTTTGACTTCAGCCAAATCTAATATGCAGAGTAAATAAAAATGAAGGGAGTATGTTCTAGTACACGTCAGTTTCCCTGCTATTTTTATGTCCGACCAAGAAAAAGAGCCGCCGATGATTCATTTCTACAGTTGCGATGAAAGATACTAGTAACAACGAGGATGTGGAGTTTCTGAGCCCGAGCTCAAACGAGCTTCGGTGAGTTCAAACGAGATTCGGTGAACACTAAAATCCAAAAAAACACACTCAAAAAATCTTTTCTTTGGCTCAGACATTGACAAAACGTTTACGTGCTCACACAATTTCACCTTGAAATCATATTTTTTTAAGTCGTGGCAAAAAAACAAAATTGATGCTTCAAAAATGTTATTTTCAAAAGCATTTTGGAGTGTGAATTTTTTTTTGCCACGACTTCCAAAATGTCTTTTCAACATGAAATTTTGCGAGCACGTAAAAGTTTTGTCAATGTTAGCACTATTTTTTTTTGCTTTTTTGGATTTAACTGTTCATCCTGAGCTCAAATGAGCGAAGATGACTTTGTAACAACGAGCGTTAGTGTCTAGTCAATTTCTAGCAATGCAAAATTCGGAGAAACGGACGAGTTCCAGTGTGGATGTATGTAGCACTACTACAAAAATTTCCATAGGAAAAAATTCCTATGGGATGTAATCCTATGAATCAAAGGACCAACGCAGGAAAAATTCCTAAGGATTTCTATCCTTTGGAAATCCTATAGAATTCCAATTGCATTGTGCTCAGAGGAAATACGACGGTTTTCTCAACAAAAATAATTGACGGTTTTCTCTTACACGAGTAGCCCGTGTGTCATTTTTTGGGTTCACCCGACTTTAGGTTACAAAAAAGCCTGTCGTAAATATCTGTAATAAGGTTCTGCTCTTTGAATTTATTTTTTGAGTTTTCCACTCTTTGAATTGAAAGACAATACTCCTATCGGTTACTCGGGAATAAAAATGCGACCGGATACTTAGCAACTAAGGACCTGTTTGATTTATAAGTGCTAAGACTTTTTTTAGTCCCAACTAAAAAGTCGCTAGTCTCTAAAAATTCCCTACATGTTTGGTTCCTGGGACTAAACATGGACTAAACGACCATGTTACAACTAAAAATCCCAAAAAGACTCTCCCTTAAGGTCTTTTTTCATAAGTCTCAAATGCCCACTTTAAGTCCCTATAAGTCTCACCAGTTTGTTTAGATGAGACTAAAAGGGACTTTTTTAAATCACTACACCAATAAGTCCATGTAAACAAACACCCCCCTAAGCACTAGTAGATCGTCGCTGCAAATGTGAAAAGGATAATCCTGCTGACGGCCAGGGTATACACTTACTTATGTATGCAGAGACTAAAGCTTGAGTACATTAAATGCACTTGGATTTCCCTCACAAAAAAAGAAGCAAATTGGCTAATGCGCGTACGCTGCCGTAGTTGGTCCAATCACAACCTACAGGAGTATCAGCAAAAAATATATGCGGAATTGATTCAGCAAATTATGTCATGAGTAAACTAGATACAGTTGCAACCTATGCAGTTTCCTTGACATTTCTTCCCCTGTCCATGCCCTAGCTGCCTTTTCTGGAGCTGAAATAGTATCTCGTATATGTAATGCATCCTAGATTGTTTGTACGGAATAGGAAGGGTCGTCTGCATTTTGTATGTAAAGTACAGTAATTAGCGATCGTCGAAAAATCCAGTTGTTCATTGGCATAGAAAACCCAGCAGTTTCCTCGCACATAGCAATGCAGAAACCAGTGGTTTCAAAACAATACCAAGAAGAAAGCTCTTTTGCGGCTAACACTTCCATACTTGCTCATGGCTTTGTTGCCAGAAGCTGCAAGGCGGGGAATCTCGATCCACAAATATATGGTGTTGGTAGACCTGTTCATGGGTCAGAGTCACATCATCAGTTTCCGGTAGTAGACAAGTCTTCCTTATCATTCTTCGACAGCAACACTGTACCTTCCTCAGAGATCACGGATATGGATTGAGATCAAAGTTTCATTAAATTCTCACAACGTGTCATATAAAACTCCCACAGCATATGAGAGAGGGGAGAAAGATTCTCTGGAAATGTTTTACTCCAAAGCCGGCCAATTTTAAAACGTGAGTACAATATTGCTGTGGTCTCAAAGGGCAGAAACAAAATGCAAATGCATGGCAGATGAAAAACCCTTCTCACCTAAGCATCTGCAGATCTAGTACTATCCCGTTTTGCTCGATTCTTCTTTGCTTTTCGTCGCAAAAAAATAATGATATTTTGCCTCCCCTTTTGCTCTTTTTGTCCCGGCACGGGCTAGTGCTATTTGTGCGTGAAGGGTGCAATCCACTGGCGAGAAACGGCTCTGTTCGCTGGTGCTGGCGTCATAGCAGTACCCGTAGGATATATATTATCTGGTAGTGGCCCACGGGAAAGCGTTTTTCGGTTGAGTAGCTCCTGGAAAGATTTTGCTGAAGTTGAAGCTCCGGTAGAAAGTGGGAACGGTCGCAGCGTTCCGGTACTTGGCCGGTTACGTGGGTCCCCGTCTTTGTTTTGGACGGTGAGCGAGGAGGCACCCGGTCCAGGTCCAGCTCAACGCTGTGCCGCGGCGACGTTTGTGATGAAATTCACGGGACTTCCAGCTCACTGCAACGCGGTGCTGTTTCGGTGCTCCCACTGTGCGATCGGATAAGATAACGTAGCCCAATTAAGGCAAGCAAGGATTGTAAAGAAAACGATATGGAATTTCGAAAGCTAGAAATATTTTCGCCTACCAGTCACATTTGAGAAACGATTTTGATCCCAAGATTTTTATTCAGGGCTTGAACTTCAAGGCATTGACGACCATTTCACCGAGGAGGCGGAAAATTCCATCAACCGAATGCCGGGAAACAAGGCACCCGGTCCACACGGCTTTACCGGCGCCTTTTCCAAAAAAAAAAACCCCTGTAAACTGGACGTTAAGGATGCCATTTACCTATTCTGAACCTTCATCTTTATCCAATTTTAGTCTCTTAACTCCGCGAATATTCTACCCTGGCCTAAGAAAGAGGAGGTGGAAGTCAACATTGAGCATAGGCCTACTAGTCTAATTCATGTCATCGCTAAGATAATTACAAAGATGGTAGCCTCTCGGCTCGTGCTACATATGAGCAAGCTCATCTCTAGTGCTCAAAGTCCGTTCATCATGAAGAGAAACATTCATGGACTTTATGTATATTAGAAACCTTGCATGAAGGCTTCTAAGAAACAAAAGCGCCCTCACTCCATCGAGGGACCTTCTGTTGGTAATATGCCATAGGGGCAATAATATTGTATTATTATATTTTGATGTTCATAATTAATAATTTATATTTCATGCTATAACTGCTATGATCCTGCAATATGCGATTAAGTGAAAAACTCATATGCACGTGTGAAATAATAAACGGTAAAGAATAGGTTTCTAGTCTTGCCTCTAATACTGGCTCATGTGTTGTTAGTGATCATGTTTTCCGGATCTTAGAATATCGTTAAGTGTAATGATAGTCCTAAAATAACATTGAAAGTATGACGTTAGAAGAACGATCATATTGAATCAACTCAAACTTGTTTTTTATACTTTAAGATAATATCGTTTGGAATCAATTGTTATAACACGGAGTGTAAGGATGTGTTTTAGTTCTTCAGACCATGAGAGTATCGTAGTCACCTCCTACCGTATGGTGGACTTTGGGGTTGCTCAAATGTCATCTGTAACTAGGTGATCATAACAACAACTTACATGTTCGTCGGAAAGTTTGATAAGGGACTAGATAGCTCGAGAGTGGGATTTGCTCCTCCGACGGTGGAGAGATATTCTCAGGGCCCTCTCGGTGTGACGGCATCCATCACCGTCTGGCCAGACATAGGTGACTACATCATGGGGATGCCGGAACACTTCAACGAGAAAGAAGAGCAAAACCGGTAACAAGGGCAATGGTATAGCGAGCATGTGGATGACTCGGGAGGATACCGATGCACCCCGGGTTTTGTAAAGTATCACGAAGCAAAGGGAACATCACATGATAACCAAAGGTTCACTCGAATGTCATTCGTGTAATCATAGGGATAGATATGGATGTCCATAGTTCCGCTATCGGTCATTGAACGAAGGAGTTTCGGTCATGTATATGATTTACCGGACTTACGGGGTTACAAGCTTAAGGTAATCACGATCTGCTGAATGTTAGTAGGACGAGAGTATTGATGATTTATTTTTGGAATTGTTTCATTAATATTCGGAATAGTTCCAATAGGAACTGGAAGGGTTTCGAAGTTTATCGGGCAATACCGTATATTCTAGATAATTAATATATAGGTGAAAATGTTTCCGGTGATGTTAAATTATAAATAAAAGGGTCTAGTAATTATTAGAAGGCTTTTATATTAAATTAAATATCAACGGGGTGGGAAGGAACTTGGGCCACAAGGGCCCAGTTGAGGAGGCGCCCCCCTTTCGTTGTGGGGGGCTGAATCCTACTAGGGGAGGATTCCAACTCCTCCCCCACCCCCTTTGGCCGGCACCCCAAGAAGGCTTTTCCTCCTTGGTGGTTGCCTCTCCCTCCCCCTCTAACCTATATACAATTGAACACATAAGTTTTGGAGCCTCCACTAGTCGATCTAGTTCTACTTGTAGTAGATCCTAGTTGACCCAATTAGAGCTAGATCTAATTTCTCTAATCCTCATAATTAGAAGTCCAGTGTGGTTCTAATCTCCTTCCTCTAATACTCCGGCGACGATTAGCTCTGGATGACGAAGCGCTGTCGGATCACGAAGACCGTACGCTTGCAACCAAGTAGAGAGGTCGTGCTGCGGTCTTCAGTTCAAGGGATCGTTCGAGGGCGGTTTGCGGGATCGTCGTCAATGGTTTAAGGGACTCCAAGTCCGATCTACACCAACTAGTCTACTACCACTGCACTTCGGAGTCGGTAATGATCATTGATCCAAACCCTATATGCATCTTTATATTGTTCCTGGCTGATTATACGGTGATTTTTTTATTTCTACTATGTTTCCCAACACCTTCTTCTCCGCCTCGGAGGCATAAAGATTAGGATGCATGTGACCTTATTCTCCGCCTCTGGTGAGGCCTCGTCGCCACCTTGATCCCCTGCTCTGGAGAGGATTTCTCAAACCATTAGGCTTCCGCGTGTCCCGAAGGTAATTTGAATGCTATAAGATTCCTCGCCCACCCGCCACTCGTCCACATTATACCTCGCAACGACAGTCTGCTCCACGGTTCATCGCAGATGAGGGTGTCGTCACTCATGTGCTCCTTGGCTCTATTGCCCATGCCTACGCATTTTGGCGAGATCCTAGAGCTATCACCTCTCTTCTCTCCCTCTAATTCCTTATGTCGCCACTGCAACAACGGCTGCTAGAGCTCACCGGCAACCCAATTCCGGCAACCTCGAGGCCCCGCGCATGTGTCCCCCATCACAAAGAGAATCCTTGCATGGTCTAGCATACTAGTGCAGAAAACCCTAGTAGCAGCGTTCGGAAAATGTCGTTACCAGCGCGGAGCGGAGACACCGGTAGTCTGACGCCTGTGATAACACGTTATCACCGGCATTGACCACCGACGCCGGAAACAGTACGTTCATAGCGGTGTTGGCCCTGTAGACGCCAGTAAAGAGTAAGGTACTAGTGGTGACTATAATCATGGGACGTCGCTATTTAATTACGAATTTACGGCGTGTATTTTCTTATCAACGACACTAATGTGTTTCTGAACAAAAAAATAGAAAAACTATTTGCAATATTTATTTCGTTTATATGTAACCAAATACATATGTACAGTATACATCAAACTGTCAAACATGTAATAGTCGTTGTCTGTGCTATAATTGTTCATAGTGGAAAGCACTTAAATTTTGTTCTCTCCGCTATAAATCTTATACTAAGATAATTAAAAAGGGTAGTTCAGCCACTATTACTACAAATATAAATTGTATGTTAATACATGCGTAGTTGGTGCGTATAGTTGTTTGCCGCTGCTCCACGATTTTTAGCTGATAGTGAATATCCCCGTTGCCCTCTTGAGCCATTTCACTGCAAGAACATGATGTTTTCTCTCTCCACTCGAAAAAAGTGATGGTTTAGATTGAAATTATGTCGCCACAAGTTAGGACATTCATTTGTATACAAGTGACACTCTTAAAGTTAACTCTCTAGAACTAGTTTGCATATAACTACATTTCAAACACTAATTGAAACCACTCGATTCGAACACATCTTGAAACAAAAGTACTACATTAAGCATTGCATAACATAAGTTTGAACTGCTTGTTTAAAAGCACTTGATTCAAAGAACATGTAACTATTTCGAGCATACTAATTAAGATTAGAACCTATTACAATGCACCACTCCTAAAAAAATACCCATCGAACTTGGTCAAAGAAGATAGATAGATCGGAGAAAAGTTCAAAGGGTTTCGCGAAATATGCAATTTATAGACGAAAGAATAGATGTAAGGCGGTGCCTGTTGGGCCCACATAGCCCGGTGGCACGTCCTACGCCATACCCCATGCTGGTTTGGAGGCCCTGTAGCCCCTCCCTTTTCCCTCTGGTGCTTATTGGAATCCGCATGCCCTGAAAAAAATCGTATTAAATCCCCAGAATTTTTGGATAATAAGTTAGTCAAAAACATGCAAAAAACAGCAACCAACACTAGACACTAAATTAATAGTTTAGTCCAGAAAAATAATATAAAATGATAAAAAAAGTATACAAAAGAGATATTATAACAGGATGAAACAATAAAATTATAGATACGTTTGAGACGTATTAGCAACCTCAAGCTTAATCTCTACTCGTCCTCGAGTAGGTAGATGATAAAAACAAAGATAATTTTTTATATGCAATGCCACCTAGCATAATCTTGATCAAATGATGTAATGTGTTGTGAACTCAGGATAAAAGTGATGCAAGGCAATAATCTAAAATTGATAAAAAGAGAGTAATATCAAAATGTGCAAATAAAGTTACTCTAGCTTTTAATGGTTCAATGTTTTCACGTAATACCAATCAATACTCGTATGTATTACATTCATGGTTCCAGTCGATGAAGGCTTTATCATATTCAAACATCTTATCATGGCAGAACCCAGAGCGTCGGTCAAATAACCAAACCATGACTCTCCCTTTTGAACTACTCAGCACTTTTCTTAATGCCCAGACCCCAAGCCTTGATCTTCACATTTATTTATTTTTAGAAAAGGGGGATTACCCCCATCCTATGCATCTGGACGATGCATGCAACCATTTTATTAATTATTCACAAAGACCTTACAAAGTAGTACATTAGGTAGTTGAAGCCACCATGTTAGCAACAACTGTCGCTACTCCTATCAACTTGATGAAGGAGTGCCGATAATCCGAGCCTAATACCAAACAGACATCGCACAAATGCCTAACATCTAAAGACAAAGGCCCCAAACCAAGCCACATACCGGGTTTGGGGCACAAACTGGTCCGACGCACTCTCTGTGTCATCGCCGCCATCTTCCACCAATCCATCTTCAGAGCAAAAACTAATGCACTGACCTTTTGAGGACTCTCTGCCATTGATGCCACCATGACGCCAGACATCATCCTCCTCCCGCGCGAGTCCATCTCCGCGCATCGGGCTCCGAGTCTCCACAGCGCCACGCCACCGAGATCCGCCGCCATCAATGTGTAAGATGAAGCGGCGCTCCACCAAAGAAGCCATCCTCTATTCCCTCAAGCCCGTGTGTACCTCCATGAATGACGCCCCCAAGGGGGAAATGACACCAGAGTACTGCTGTCATTCGATCTACCGATCTAGGGTTTGCCCCGGAGGTATCGAAGTGTGGCCTTGAACTTCTCCACGGTGATGCCTTCTAGAAGGGAATGACACAGACGGTGCCGGCACCGCCGGCCTTGGTAGTAGCCGAAAGCAAGTTTTCACCCAGATCTGTTTGAAGAAACTCCATCTCTCGTGCACGGGCCGCCGCGTCCTGCAACGTCCCCAGAGCGGGATCCAAAGATCCATCGCCATCGGTGCCACCACATGGACCCACCACCTGGCCGCCATCCTTGACGAAGGGGATGGCGCCACCACCTTGTTCGGATCCGGCACCACGCCAACGCCTCCAGCCGCCCCAATCACATCGGTGAAGGAGGACAACCAACGCACAAGCCCACCACCACTTAGGGCCGTCAGACGGCGCCCGAGCCCGACCACCCTGTGGAGAACACATCTGGGGTGGGAAACCCCCGATCCGCCGCCGCCGGCCCCCATAGCGCCGCCGGGATCCCATCGAGCCGCCGCCCGAGCACGCCAACTCCGCCTCCATGCCGTACGCCCAGGGGCGCCGTCACATCTCCGCCAGAGGATCCCCTCGTGAAGAAAGGAGGATGGTGTTGGGGAACGTAGTAATTCAAAAAAATTCCTACGATCACGCAAGATCTATCTAGGAGATGCATATCAACGAGAGGGGCGAGTGTCTATGTACCCTCGTAGACCGAAAGCGGAAGCGTTTAGTAACGCGGTTGATGTAGTCGAACGTCTTCACGATCCAACCGATCCAAGTACCGAATGTACGACACCTCCGTGTTCAGCACACGTTCAGCATGATGACGGCCCTCGAGCTCTTGATCCAGTTGAGGACGAGGGAGAGTTCCATCAGCACGATGGCGTGGCAACGGTGATGATGAAGTTACCGGCGCAGGGCTTCGCCTAAGCACTACGACGATATGACCGAGGTGTTAAACTGTGGAGGGGCACTGCACACGGCTAAGAGATTGTTTGTTGTACGCTTTGGGGTGCCCCCTGCCCCCGTATATAAAGGAGGGGAGGAGGAGGCCAGCGGCCAAGGAGGGCGCGCCATAGGGGGAGTACAACTAGGATTCCCTTTCCTTTTCCAAGAGGGGGAGAGAGGGAAGGAGGAGGAGAGGGAGAAGGAAAGAGGGGGGTGTCGCCCCCTCCCTAGTCCAATTCGGACTTGCCATGGGGGGGGGGGGGAAGCCACCCCTTGCGGCCCTCCTCTCCTTTCCACTAAGGCCCAATAAGGCACATTACTTCCCCGGGGGGTTCCGGTAACCTCCCGGTACTCTGAAAAATACCCGAATTACTCTGGAACCATTCCGGTGTCCGAATATAACCTTCCAATATATCAATCTTTACCTCTCGACCATTTTGAGACTCCTCGTCATGTCCGTGATCCCATCCGGGACTCCGAACAAACTTCGGTCATCAAATCACATAACTCATAATACAAATCGTCATCGAACGTTAAGCGTGCGGACCCTACGGGTTCGAGAACTATGTAGACATGACAGAGACACATCTCCGGTCAATAACCAATAGCGGAACCTGGATGCTCATATTGGCCCCTACATATTCTACGAAGATCTTTATCGCTCAAACCACATAACAACATACATCATTCCCTTTGTCATCGGTATGTTACTTGCCCAAGATTTGATCATCGGTATCATCATACCTAGTTCAATCTCGTTCTCGGCAAGTCTCTTTACTCATTCCGTAGTGCATCATCCTGCAACTAACTCATTAGTCACATTCCTTGCAAGGCTAATAGTGATGTGCATTACCGAGAGGGCCCAGAGATACCTCTCCGATACACGGAGTGACAAATCCTAATCTTGATCTATGCCAACTCAACAAATACCTTCGGAGACACCTGTAGAGCATCTTACCCAGTTACGTTGTGATGTTTGATAGCACACAAAGTGTTCCTCCGGTATTCGGGAGTTGCATAATCTCACTGTTAGAGGAATATGTATAAGTCATGAAGAAAGCAATAGCAATAAAACTAAACAATCGTTATGCTAAGCTAACGGATGGGTCTTATCCATCACATCATTCTCTAATGATGTGATCCCGTTTATCAAATAACAACACATGTCTATGGTCAGGAAACATAACCATCTTCGATCAACGAGCTAGTCAAGTAGAGGCATACTAGGGACACTCTATTTGTTTATGTATTCACACATGTACTAAGTTTCCGGTTAATACAATTCTTAGCATGAATAATAATCATTTACCATGATATAAGGAAATACAAATAACAACTTTATTATTGCCTCTGGGGCATATTTCCTTCAGTCTCCCACTTGCACTAGAGTCAATAATCTAGATTACATAGTAATGATTCTAACACCCATGGAGTCTTGGTGTTGATCATGTTTACTCGTGGAAGGGCCTTAGTCAACGGGTCTGCAACATTCAGATCCGTATGTATTTTGCAAATCTCTATGTCTCCCTCCTTGACTTGATCACGGATGGAATTGAAGCGTCTTTTGATGTGTTTGGTTCTTTTGTGAAATCTGGATTCCTTCGCCAAGGCAATTGCTCAAGTATTGTCACAAAAGATTTTCATTGGACCCGATGCACTGGGTATTACACCTATATCGGATACGAACTCCTTCATCCAGACTGCTTCATTTGCTGTTTCCGAAGCAGCTATGTACTCCGCTTCACACGTAGATCCCGCCACGACGCTCTGCTTGGAACTGCACCAACTGACAGCTCCACCATTCAATGTAAATATGTATCTGGTTTGTGACTTAGAGTCATCCGGATCAGTGTCAAAGCTTGCATCGACGTAACCATTTACGACAAGCTCTTTGTCACCTCCATAAACGAGAAACATATCCTTAGTCCTTTTCAGGTATTTCAGGATGTTCTTGACCGCTGTCCGGTGATCTACTCCTGGATTACTTTGGTACCTCCCTGCTAAACTTATATCAAGGCACACATCAGATCTGGTACACAACATTGCTAACATGATAGAACCTATGGCCGAGGCATAGGGAATGACTTTCATTTTCTCTCTATCTTCTGCAGTGGTCGGGCATTGAGTCTGACTCAACTTCACACCTTGTAACACAGGCAAAAACCCTTTCTTTGACTAATCCATTTTGAACTTCTTCAAAATTTTATCAAGGTATGTGCTTTGTGAAAGTCCAATTAAGCGTCTTGATCTATCTCTATAGATCTTGATGCCCAATATATAAGTAGCTTCACCGAGTTTTTTCATTGAAAATTTCTTATTCAAGTATCCTTTTATGCTATGCAGAAATTCTGTATTATTTCCAATCAACAATATGTCATCCACATATAATATCAGAAATGCTACAGAGCTCCCACTCAATTTCTTGTAAATACAAGCTTCTCCAAGAGTCTGTAAAAAACCATATGCTTTGATCACACTATCAAAGCATATATTCCAACTCCGAGAGCTTGCACCAGTCCATAAATAGATCGCTAGAGCTTGCACACTTTGTTAGCACCTTTAGGATCGACAAAACCTTCTGGTTGCATCATATACAACTCTTCTTTAAGATATCCATTAAGGAATTCAGTTTTGACATCCATTTGCCAGATTTTATAATCATAAAATGCGGCAATTGCTAACATGATTCGGACAGACTTAAGCATCGCTACGGGTGAGAAGGTCTCATCGTAGTCAACTCCTTGAACTTGTCGAAAACCTTTTGCAACAAGTCGAGCTTTGTAGACAGTAACATTACCGTCAGCGTCAGTCTTCTTCTTGGAGATCCATTTATTTTCTATGGCTTGCCGATCATCGGGCAAGTCAACCAAAGTCCACACCTTGTTCTCATACATGGATCCCATCTCAGATTTCATGGCGTCAAGCCATTTCGCGGAATCTGGGCTCATCATTGCTTCCTCGTAGTTCGTAGGTTCATCATGGTCTAGTAACATGACTTGCATAACAGGATTACTTTACCACTCTCATGCGGATCTTACTCTGGTTGGCCTACGAGGTTCGGTAGTAACTTGATCTGAAGTTTCATGATCATCATCATTAACTTCCTCACTAATTGGTGTAGGAATCACTGGAACTGATTTCTGTGATGAACTACTTTCCAATTCGGGAGAAGGTACAATTACCTCATCAAGTTCTACTTTCCTACCACTCACTTCTTTCGAGAGAAACTCCTTCTCTAGAAAGGATCCATTCTTAGCAACGAATATCTTGCCTTCGGATATGTGATAGAAGGTGTACCCAACAATCTCCTTTGGGTATCCTATGAAGACACATTTCTCCGATTTGGGTTCGAGCTTACCAGGTTGAAGCTTTTTTCACATAAGCATCGCAGCCCCAAACTTTAAGAAACGATAGCTTAGGTTTCTTGCCAAACCACAGTTCATATGGTGTCGTCTCAACGGATTTAGATGGTGCCCTATTTAACATGAATGCAGCCGTCTCTAAAGCATAACCCCAAAACGACAGCCGTAAATCAGTAAGAGACATCATAGAACACACCATATCTAATAAAGTACGGTTACGATGTTCGGACACACCATTACGCTGTGGTGTTCCACGTGGCGTGAGTTGCGAAACTATTCCACATTGTTTCAAATGAAGACCAAACTCATAACTCAAATATTCACCTCCATGATCAGATCGTAGAAACTTTATTTTTTTTGTTACGATGATTTCCACTTCACTTTAAAATTCTTTGAACTTTTCAAATGTTTCAGACTTATGTTTTATTAAATAGATATACCCATATCTGCTCAAATCATCTGTGAAGGTCAGAAAATAACGCTACCCACCACGAGCCTCAACACTCATCCGACCGCATACATCAGTATGTATTATTTCCAATAAGTTAGTTGCTCGCTCCATTGTTCCGGAGAATGGATTCTTAGTCATCTTGCCCATGAGGCATGGTTCGCAAGTATCAAGTGATTCATAATCAAATGATTCCGGAATCCCATCAGCATGGAGTTTCTTCATGCGCTTTACACCAATATGACCCAAAGGGCAGTGCCACAAATAAGTTGCACTATCATTATTAACCTTGCATCTTTTAGCTTCAATATTATGAATATGTGTATCACTACAATCGAGGTTCAACAAAAATAGACCACTCATCAACGGTGCATGACCATAAAAGATATTGTTCATATAAATAGAACAACCATTATTCTCTGATTTAAATGAATAACCGTCTCGCATCAAACAAGATCCAGATATAATGTTCATGCTCAACGCTGGCACCAAATGACAATTATTCAGGTCCAAAACTAATCCCGACGGTAGATGTAGAGGTAGCGTGCCGACGGCGATCACATTGACTTTGGAACCATTTCCCACGCGCATCGTCACCTCGTCCTTAGCCAATCTTCGTTTAATCCGTAGCCCCTGTTTTGAGTTGCAAATATGAGCAACAGAACCAGTATCAAATACCCAGGAGCTACTACGAGCATTAGTAAGGTACACATCAATAACATGTATATCAAATATACCTTTCACTTTGCCATCCTTCTTATCCGCCAAATACTTGGGGCAGTTCCGCTTCCATTTACCAGTCCCTTTGAAGTAGAAGCACTTAGTTTCAGGCTTAGGCCCAGACTTGGGCTTCTTCCCGGGAGTAGCAACTTGCTTGCTATTCTTCTTGAAGTTCCCCTTCTTCCCTTTGCCCTTTTTCTTGAAACTATTGGTCTTGTTAACCATCAACACTTGATGCTCCTTCTTGATTTCTACCTCCGCAGCCTTTAGCCTTGCGAAGAGCTCGGGAATAGTCTTCTCCATTCCTTGCATATTATAGTTCATCACGAAGCCTTTATAGCTTGGTGGTAGTGATTGAAGAAATCTGTCAATGACACTATCATTAGGAAGATTAACTCCCAGCTGAGTCAAGTGGTTGTGGTACCCAGACATTCTGAGTATGTGTTCACTGACAGAACTATTCTCCTCCTCCATTTTGCAGCTATAGAACTTGTTGGAGACTTCATATCTCTCAACTCGGGCATTTGCTTGAAATATTAACTTCAACTCTTGAACATCTCATATGCTCCACGACGTTCAATACGTCTTTGAAGTCCCGATTCTAAGCCGTAAAGCATGCCACACTGAACTATCGAGTAGTCATCAGCTTAGCTCTGCCAGGCATTCATAACATCCGGAGTTGCTCCTGCAGCGGGTCTTGCACCTAGTGGTGCTTCCAGGACATAATTCTTATGTGCACCAATGAGGATAATCCTCAAGTTACGGACCCAGTCCGTGTAGTTGCTACCATCATCTTTGAACTTAGCTTTCTCTAGGAACGCATTAAAATTCAAGGGAACGGTAGCACGGGACATTGATCTACAACAACATAGACATGCAAAAACTATCAGGTACTAAGTTCATGATAAATTAAAGTTCAATTAATCATATTACTTAAGAACTCCCACTTAGATAGACATCCCTCTAGTCATCTAAATGATCACGTGATCCATATCAACCATGCCCGATCATCCCGTGAGATGGAGTAGTTTTCAATGGTGAACATCTCTATGTTGATCATATCTACTATATGATTCACATTCGACCTTTCGGTCTTAGTGTTCCGAGGACATATTTGCATATGCTAGGCTCATCAAGTTTAACCTGAGTATTCTACATGTGCAAAACTGGCTTGCACCCGTTGTATGTGAACGTAGAGCTTATCGCACCCGATCATCATGTGGTGTCTCGGCATGACGAACTGTAGCAACGGTGCGTACTCAGGGAGAACACTTATACCTTGAAATTTAGTGAGGGATCATCTTATAATGCTACTGCCGTACTAAGCAAAATAAGATGCATAAAAGATAAACATCACATGCAATCAAAATATGTGACATGATATGGCCATCATCATCTTGTGCCTTTGATCTCCATCTCGAAAGCACCGTCATGATCTCCATCATCACCAGCTTGACACCTTGATCTCCATCGTAGCATCTTTGTCATCTCGCCAACTATTGCTTCTACGACTATTGCTACCTCTTAGCGATAAATTAAAGCAATTACATGGCGATTGCATTTCATACAATAAGGAGACAACCATAAGGCTCCTGCCAGTTGCCGATAACTTTTACAAAACATGATCAGCTCATACAACAATTTATATCTCATCACATCTTGATCATATCACATCACAACATGCCCTACAAAAACAAATTAGACGTCCTCTACTTTGTTGTTGCAAGTTTTACGTGGCTGCTACGGGCTTCTAGCAAGAACCGTTCTTACCTACGCATCAAAACCACAACGATTTTTCGTCAAGTGTGCTGTTTTAAACTTCAACAAGGACCGACCGTAGTCAAACTCGATTCAACTAAAGTTGGAGAAACAGACACCCGCCAGCCACCTGTGTGCAAAGCACGTTGGTAGAACCAGTCTCATGAACGCGGTCATGTAATGTCGGTCCAGGCCGCTTCATCCAAAAATACCGCCGAATCAAAGTAAGACGTTGGTGGTAAGCAGTATGACTACTATCACCCACAACTCATTGTGTTCTACTCGTGCATATATTGGGGAACGTAGTAATTCAAAAAAAATCCTACGATCACGCAAGATCTATCTAGGAGATGCATAGCAACGAGAGGGGAGAGTGTGTCCACGTACCCTCGTAGACCGAAAGCGGAAGCGTTTAGTAATGCGGTTGATGTAGTCGAACATCTTCACGATCCAACCGATCCAAGTACCGAACGTACGGCACCTCCGTGTTCAGCACACGTTCAGCACGATGACGTCCCTCGAGCTCTTGATCCAGTTAAGGACAAGGGAGAGTTCCGTCAGCACGACCGCATGGCGACGGTGATGATCAAGTTACCAGCGCAGGGCTTCGCCTAAGCACTACGACGATATGACCAAGGTGTTAAACTGTGGAGGAGGGCACCGCACACGGCTAAGTGATTGTCTGTTGTGCTTTGGGGTGACCCCTGCCCCCGTATATAAAGGAGGGAGGAGGAGGCCGGCTGCCAAGAAGGGCGCGCCATAGGGGGAGTCCAACTAGGATTCCCAATCCTAGTTGGATTCCCCTTCCTTTTCCAAGAGGGGGAAAGAGGGAAGTAGGAGGAGAGGGAGAAGGAAAGAGGGGGGTGCTGCCCCCTCCCTAGTCCAATTCGGACTGGCCATGGGGGGGCCACCCATTGTGGCCCTCCTCTCCTTTCCACTAAGGCCCAATAAGGCCC
>NC_057799.1:55200606-55373541 GCF_018294505.1 Triticum aestivum | reverse complement strand
CTCCAAAAAATACCCGAATCACTCTGGAACCATTCCGGTGTGCGAATATAACCTCCCAATATATCAATATTTACCTCTCGACCATTTCGAGACTCCTCGTCATGTCCGTGATCTCATCCGGGACTCCGAACAAACTTCGATCATCAAATCACATAACTCATAATACAAATCGTCATCGAACGTTAAGCGTGCGGACCCTACGGGTTCGAGACCTATGTAGACATGACCGAGACACATCTCCGGTCAATAACCAATAGCGGAACCTGGATGCTCATATTGGCCCCTACATATTCTACGAAGATCTTTATCGGTCAACCCGCATAACAAGATGCGTCATCCCCTTTGTCATCGGTATGTTACTTGCCCGAGATTTGATCGTCGGTATCATCATACCTAGTTCAATCTCATTACTGGCAAGTCTCTTTACTCGATCCATAATGCATCATCCCGCAACTAACTCATTAGTCACATTGCTTGCAAGGCTTATAGTGATGTGCATTACCGAGAGGGCCCAGAGATACCTCTCCGATACACGGAGTGAAAAATCCTAATGTTGATCTATGCCAACTCAACAAACACCTTCGGAGACACCTGTAGAGCATCTTTATAGTCACCAAGTTATGTTGTGACGTTTGATAGCACACAAAGTGTTCCTCCGGTATTCGGCAGTTGCATAATCTCATAGTCAGAGGAATATGTATAAGTCATGAAAAGCAATAGCAATAAAACTAAACGATCATTATACTAAGCTAACGGATGGGTCTTGTCCATTACATCATTCTCTAATGATGTGGTCCCGTTTATCAAATGACAACACATGTCTATGGTCAGGAAATATAACCATCTTCGATCAACGAGCTAGTCAAGTAGAGGCATACTAGGGACACTCTGTTTGTTTATGTATTCACACATGTACTAAGTTTCCAGTTAATACAATTCTTAGCATGAATAATAAACATTTATAATGATATAAGGAAATATAAATAACAACTTTATTATTGCCTCTAGGGCATATTTCTTTCAGAGGGCCCACCGTCCGCCATCCACCGGGCAAGCTTCGCTCGCCGGCCTCCTCCTCCGGTGGCGGGGAAGCAAGGGAGGTCGAGGGTGGCGGCAGCGGCGGCTAGGGAGCCCGAGCAGCCCCCTAGAGTCGACGCGAGCGGTGGTAAAGTTATGGAAGTACCAATAGAATGATGGTGGTAGTTTTATAAGAAGACAGAAACTAAGAAAAGCTCACACCAATGTAGCTGGCCGTTAGGCAATGGAGATGCCTTACAATCAATATTAGTGCGTGGAGTAGGGATTGCCGTGCAATAGATGCACTAGAGCTATAAGTATGAAAGCTCCCCATATGAACTAAGTGGGTGTGTATTTGTAACAGCCCCAAAATTGGGTTATCAATTTTTGAGCTGTTATTCCCTTCCTGGCACTCATTTTCAAAATTTTCTCCTGGGTTTGCTGGAGACTCTGAGAAATTTTGTCATTTCCAACCTTTCAAAACCTTGCTCATGTCTTTTTCAGTGGGAAAGACCTCATTTTCATCAGCTCAAATCCTTTCAAACCCTAATTCCAAAAAATTTGGAATTTGAATATGCCCTTTGTGCGTACAAAGGAGCTCTCGTTTTCTTTAATCTGTTCATCCTCCCAATTGTTCCCAGAGATCATCCTATCTTTCTAAACCTTGGATATGCAAAAATATTTCTAAGTCCAATGCAATATTTCTGAATTATGATTTATTCCTTTTCTTGCCTTTAATGAGGAATAAAATCCAAAGGCATAGCTAGCCATCTCCTAAATTCATGAGAGTTGGTGGAGTTGATACTTATGCTTAATCCAAGCTCTGGCAAGTATATTGGCCATAATTAAATAAGGAAAATTGCCTTTTCCTATTTAATGCCAATATTGCATTTCTGCCATTTTCCAAAGGAACTACTATTTTTATAGCAGAGAAAATTCCCACATAAATTGTGGAGCTTGTCCTTGCTATGTAATCACTAGTTCCAACCTAATATCATGTTCCTCAGTTAAAAAATTTGGCACAGGATCCAATGCAAGTTTCTGCCTTCTCTGAAATTTCGCAAAGGAAGTGCTTTATTCCAAATTCCAATTGAGCTGAAATTTGGCAGGGTGATTAACATGTATAAATAACCCATGGATGCCAAATATGAGCTCAATACATTCATCCTAGCTCCCTGTGCAATTTTTCAAAGTTTCTGACCAGAATACAACTTTGTGAAGGAAGTACCTTCATAGAGTTTCAAAATGGGATGAAACTTTGCCATCCTCTCCTATTTCTCAAATCATTAGCCTCCACCCAAATTCAGTTCATTTAGTTGAACTATGTGAGCAGAGGAGCAATTCTTGGTTTCTGTCCAATTTTTCAATTTGTGAAGCAAGTACATTTGATCTTGCTCCATTATGGCTGAAAATATTCCCAGGGATTCTCATATCCATATAACCTCTCTCCACAAGAGTTGGGCTCATTTCATCTAGCCAATTGCCCTGAGGATTTTTCTGAAGTTTTTGGACAGAAATAATAGCTGTGAAGGAAGTACCACTTTGGTGAGTCCATTTGGTATGAACTTTTTACAGCATCATTGTATGTCCAAATCATCAAGATTTACCAATATTTAGCTCAATCCATCACTCCTAGTGAGTGCTTCATCATGATTCAGTTTCTGGGTCAGATTTGGTGGTTGTATAACAACTATGGTAAATAGTTGTCCAAATTACCTCAAAAGTCCCAGGACCGTAGTCCTTTCTACCCTAAGCCTCCCAGACAACCTATTTACCTTTTACCCTCTCTAGTTTAATCTCTAGAGTGTGGCCAAGTTTGCAACAGCAAACTTGTGCAACTTGGTTTACTCAACTCAATTTGTCTCTGCCCGTTTCTTTACCATGGTAATACTCCACGCTGGAAGGACTACGCGGTAGACATGAACATACATCAGTAAAAATCCTAGAGCGCGCCATGCCAGTCGTGACTACGAGGGCAGCCAGCCAAAACGGTGGTCTAGCCACTGTTGTCGTCGGCAGCACTGCCCCGACCATCCCTGGCCTCGCCATTAATGTCCAATAGCTCCCCCTCGACGTCGTCTTCCCTCTGGACCTCTTGCCCCCTTCGTTTTCTTCTCCGGCGAGCCGTGCCAATGCTCGAACAGTGCGTGCCCGTGAGCTCGTCCTCTTCCTTGCCGGTGTCTGCTTCCTCCTCTTGTCATCGAGCCTTGCTCATCTCCGTGAGCCTCTGCTGCTCGTCTTGATCCTCCCCGTCGCCTTCCCGCCGCTTCCCGTGGGCCTTGGCCGCGCCTGCCGACACTGCGCCATCGCCAACGCGCGGACACGTCGCCCGCCGCGTGCCACCTCCTCCCCTCCTTGCCCCGGCTATAAATAACCAGCCCGAGCCTTCTTCGAGCAAGCCAACCCTTTCCCCCTCCCTCCAAAGCACTCCAGTACCCGAGCCCGACCGAATCCCTCGCCGGAGCGCTCGGATTTCCGGTGAGCCCGCCACTCTGCTCCGCCGCCCTATACCACCCCCGAGCTTCCCCGAGCCACGTGCGCATCATGGATGGATGCGCCACATCCCTGCGACCCTCCCTAGTCCGCCGCCCCTCCATTCCCCTCACCGGAGCCCCGTGTCCACCGGAGGCCGAAGCCCCTCTCTGTCGCGGGCTGGGTGGCTTCCTCCCCTGTGCTCGTCGCCGGCAACAGAGACTACACCGGGGTGCGCCTCCTCCTCCTGAACCCGTGGGTAGGTCGCCCGTCGCCTGCCGTGGCCGATGTCGCCGGCGATCCTCGTCGGGGCGATCTCCTCCCTCGGCCTCGCTCGCTCCCGAGCCGGAGGTAGAAGACGCCAGGGCCAGGCGGGCCTCTCCTCGTGCGGCCCCACCTGTCGGCGACCGAAGGGCCGGACCCAGTGCCACGTCAGATATGTGGGGGCGCCCCCGCCGCGACGCCGCTTTCCCCGCGCAAAAGCGCATTTCTGGAAAGTGCGCTTTCAATCTCAGAAAGCGCATTTTTCCTCTCCTTTGGCCGGGAATACGTTTCCCTCTCTGGAAAACGTATTTTCAGAAAAGACACGTTATGTTTAAACTACCAGGGACCTGTTTGTAGAAGTATTTTTACAGACTAATCCCTGAGCTTTAAACGTCCGTATCTTTTTACCCGTAACTCTGAATAAGGTGATTCCAGCGCTCACGTTCTCTGTTCGTCGAGCTCTTTCCATTGGTATCATTTTCATAATATTTTCACACAGTGAAAATGACCATTTTGCCCTTGACCGTAAACAGCCTCCTCCGAGAGAGAACTGTTTTCGGCAAATCTTTCCGCGATCGTTTCACACTTCTTCCCGGAGTATTTGTTGACCCCCAGGCAAGCCAACCTCTTATCATGAGCCCTGAACTTGCATGTTGACTTTGCTTGCACCTTGTGTGTGTGTAGTTGCAGTTGTTTCTTATCTTTTTCGGTTGCAGTCATTTAGTTATGCTTATCATGCATGCTTATGTTTTCATGATATCTTTGCCATGCTAATTAGAATGTTATTATTAAATGCCATGTCACTACTCTACTTTATTTTCATGTCATCGTTATAAGATGTTATGATGATTGAAATGCATCATGATATGATAGTACTTGATATTGTCATGCTCTGTATTTGATAGTTGTGTGCTTGAGAAGTTTGATATTTTGTCCACGCATTTGTACGCTGCATGCTCATTGTTGCACTCATGTTAAATATGCTCATGGTGATGGAGAAGGAATTAAAATGACTTAATAATAACAAACCTCCTCCGTCATCGATGGGATCGAGTCATAGTGCCACCAAATCGAACTTTTTCAGTGCAGCCACATTTGCCTTATGGGAAGGCCTTAATGCCATCTATTGTCGTGGCTCTCGCTGGTGCCTCCAACTAGGGAAGGTTATGGGCCTGCTTACCCTGATCAGGTAGGTGGACATAACCTTGTGTGCCTTTTTTTTTGATTTTTGGTACCGGTCCCCGTGAGGGACGTTTTGGCCACGACGGTGGTCGTTGTGTCTTTGGTAGACACGGGGCCACCCAGGACTGGCCCAGTTGGGAGTGGGTCGGAGTGGCCGAGAGAGTGTCATGGCAGTAGGTCGGTTTCATCGAAATGTCGTTGGTCCACCCGAATGGGATGACGAGGCCTTGGGTTTCATGGTGTGGGTACAGTGTGCTACCTCTGTAGAGTGTATATATAGTCTATCGATAGCAACAGTTCGTAGTAGGTCCCACTATCAGGTCTTGGTTGAAATGGAGGATAAACCTGAAATAATTAAGTTGGTAAATAAAGATGTGATAACAAGAATATGGTGACTTGAACTATGAGATAGTCGTGAGAAGTCACAATGATGTTTTTCATATGATCACAAGACGAGGTCTCGATAAGTGTTGGAGACCAGTGTTGGTCATGGTTGTGATCGCCGGAAAGATCACCGTTCGGTTGTGAGGCAACCCGTTGGTAAGAGAGTCTGAGGGACTCGGTGTACGAGTTTGGTTGCATTGCATGAGTAATATGTTGCATTTAAAAACCTAAGGCAGAACAGAAGACGATTGTGTATAGTTAACATGCTATGTCTGCATTGGATATAATCGGTAGTTTATTTTCAGCATAGTTTCATGATGCCATGCCATGCTTTGATTTATATGTTAAATTATGCCATGATTGAGATGATATGCTATGTCTTGCCATTGCCATGTAGAAGCATGTTTTAATATGCCATGTCATTGCCATGTTAGTAGATGCTATGATATTGTTCATGCTTAGTTGGTTTTTATCATGCCATGTTTAGTAATTGAGGTGGGATAGGCTGTTGCATACGCTCGGTTCTCGCTTTGTCTTCTGCTTGTTTGGATGCTATGTAGTCTTGCAAGTACATTCAATGTACTGACCTGGTGTGTCATGCCAGTTTTGTAGGTCATACCCGAATCGTTCGCTTGATCCGTCGTGCTAGGCCGTAACCTTGCCAGTCCTGTGAGTTGTGGAGCCCAGCCAGAGTTGTTATGCTGTCAAACCAAGACTTCCGCCACCATTTTAATAGACTTCCGCTGTTATTTTCTAGCCTTATGGCTATGCCAGATGATTGTATTCATCAATGATGTACTCTGATGCACATGTATTTGATGAATATTATTGTACCTGTAATGCTGTATTATGGACCTGTCGTGCGTCAGGTGTTATCCTGGGCTGACGTGCGAAGGCCCCCTGCTCCATGCGGATCGGGGTGCCACAGGACATGGTATCAGAGCAGCCAGGCTGGCATAGGTTATCCTAGTATTAGATCACCGCTACCATTAACCCATAATGGCCCTAAGGGATTTGACCCATCCTTGGCATCCGGCATGGCCACTGTTAATCAACAGGTGGCGCAGTCGGGACCGACACGTCCTCACCCTGCTGTCCCCGCCTAGTTATCCGTGGAACGAATAGCAACCATATCCTTTCTGGTCGGCCGCACCGTTTGCCCTTCGCCATTAAGGAAAAGGGGCCACACCATGCTTGCCTACAAAAGCCCCCTTTCCGCTCGTCGTATCGCTCACCCCTCAGTCAACCATGTCCCTGCAGAGAAGCCTAGCTAGTAGCACTCCAGCCATGACCGGCACCTTCAAAGCTCCCAAGTTTTACACCCGCACCAGTGCCGTCAACCACCCTGGCTTTCCACCCCTTCTTACTGAGATGCTCACCAAAGCCTTTGGCTGTAAGGCTAGCCCCGATTATCTGGTGTTCCAATCGTCACCCGTCCCTCGCCTTCATCGCTTCGATGCAAGAGTGCACATCAGCCTAGCAGCGGATGGCCAGCCGTTGGTTTTTCAGGGTAGAGCTATGCCTACCTCTGATTTAGCCATTCAGGCCGCTGCTGTGGAGGCTATGCTTCACCTCCGAACCAGGTACCCGCATATGGCTGCGAGGCAGGTTTTCTGCTTTTACCCCATTGTGACAGAAGTAGGAATGCAGCCTTCTCCCGCTAGCCAAGGAGATGACCCCGCAATCGCTCGCCTGGTGCAGTATATCACCGCCCAGGGGATGATGATTGCCCAGATACTTGCTGAGTTTAGAACTCTGGACAAAGATGCGGTGCGAGTCGTCAAGGAAACTTACCGTGAGGCTCGTAAAAATTCGCATCTCATGTCATTTGCCCAACGCCATCTGAACCAGTGCTATCCTCTCAGCCTGTGTTGTGGCCTAGACCCAACATCGTCACCCTCGACAAGGCTCTTTTACGGATCCACCAGCAGCATTTTCTCGGATCAATTTCAGCCACACCCCCAGCAGCCGAACCCCAACCCATAGTGCTGTCAGACGATGAAGATGGAGATTGGCTCAGTCTTTGTCCTCCCGGAGAGCCCCAGCAAGGCAAGCCCTCTGCATGACCTCAGTCATGCAGTAAGATGATCAGTCTGTCGGTTCATCCTCAATATGAGGATAGAACCATGTATCCCGGAATGAGTTGTTTCGTTTAGCGCATAGCGCGTTCGTGCTTTGTTGTATGCTGGTATACTGTTGTAATCCGTATGCTATGTTCTATGTATGTTTTTGTGCTTTTGTTTTTGTGTTGTTTTTGCTTGTCTCTCTGTCAAGCAGAAATGTTTGACAGGGTTGACACTATGTTGCTAACAAGATTTTAATTAGTAGCTCACATACACTAAAATAACATTGACTCGTCTCGAGTCTATAATAAAATGCGCGCTGGTGTAGGTATATGTATACCAGGAGTACATATACCCCCTAGCATTAACACGCTTTAGTATGATTTGTCTGGTGTGTTTCTCCGTTGCATGATTATTGCTTCTGTCTATTTGCTAGTTTAGATTTTACTACACACTGCACGCATACCTGGTTCACCCACGAGTACATTCGGGCAGTACTCGAGGGAATGCAAAGTCACATGTCCCTACCTATCTGTGCATACATTGTGTGCCGGATTTCCAACTCTAGAAACCTTGCAGAGGCATTTCCGTCTGGAAATTCCTCGTCTCTAATTCTTTTCCCCGATTTCATTTCCGGAGGAATATTGCCAACTTTATTTCCTCGATCCAGTACATCTACTCCGATACAGATTTCACCCTCGATTCTACCTCGACACCTACATTTCGTGGAGCTATCCGCGAAATTTTTCCGTACTCCGTGTGATTCTTGAGCTGGCGCAGCCACCTCACCTGCATCTGGACCCCACCACCACCATCGTCTCTGCCTTGCGTGGCGCAGGTAGATCGCCACCACCGCTCCAGCGCAGCACGCGATTACTCCGCCGGCGCAAAGCGACGGAAAATAAAGCGTGGTGGAGGACCACCCAGTGCGCCATCTTCTCCCGCGTCTCGAGCCACCACACCAAACCGCGCGTTGTTCTGAGCTCGATCATTCCTGATCAGAATCAGCAGGAGGAGTGACGAGCCGATCAGTGTGCCCAGCAGTGCTGCGAGGAACAACCGTAGCGCCACCAAGAACACCTCCTCGCCGAAGGAGCTCTGCTCGATCTCGCCCAAACCGAAGAGGTAGTAGAGCGGCATTGTGTTTGTGCGTTGGAGGAGAGTCGCGCTGCCGTTTTTATAGCCCAACCCCGGTGTACAGTGATCGAGGTCCAGGAGAACCGCTCATCGCTCGATCACCGGCGTCCAGGAGGAGTATCCGCGAGCAGTGCCGACAAGGTGCTGGCCCATAACATGAGTGCTCGCTGCACCGGTGCCGTGCACGCCGCGCACTATGGCTCTAGGGTCCTCATCGCCCTAGGAGCTAGATGTTCGCTGCGTCAAGCCGCACGCGAAGCAGCAGCGTAGGAGAAGCAGCGAGCCGGATGTAGAAGAAGGAGGCTGCCAGTGGGCCCTGGACCCACGTGTCAGCAGGTGAAACCACTGTTCACTGGGTGCATCCAGTATTTTTTTCGGGAGTTTGATCTCGAATGCCCCTAGCCGTGGTTATATCTAGGTTTGCCATACCCCTTCCCGGGTGTACCAATTATCGGTGCCCCTATCTCATTTGAATTTAACCAAAAGGTTAAAAATTAACCCGAGGTTTTTCCTCGGAGTTGTTATTCTTTCGTTTGTGCTGTAACCCTAGGAATCTCGAGGACGAGATTCCTTTTAAGGGGGGAAGAGTTGTAACAGCCCCAAAATTGTATCAATTTTTGAGCTGTTATTCCCTTCCTGGCACTCATTTTCGAAATTTTCTCCTGAGTTTGCTGGATGACTCTGAGAATTTTTGTCATTTCCAACATTTCAAAACCTTGCTCATGTCTTTTTCAGTGGGCAAGAGCTCATTTTCATCAGCTCAAATGCTTTCAAACCCTAATTCCAAATTTTTGGAATTTGAGTATTCCCTTTGTGAATACAAAGGAGCTCTCATTTTCTTTGATCTGTTTATCCTCCCAATTGTTCCCAGAGATCATCCTATCTTTCTGAACCTTGGATATGCAAAAATATTGCTAAGTCCAATGCAATATTTTTGAATTATGATTTATTCCTTTTCTTGCCTTTCTGAGGAATAAAATCCAAAGGCATAGCTAGCCATCTCCTAAAGTCATGAGAATTGGTGGAGTTGATACTTATGCCTAATCCAAGCTCTGGCAAGTATATTGGCCATAATTAAATAAGGAAAATTGCCATTTCCTATTTAATGCCAGTATTCCATTTCTGCCATTTTCCAAAGGAACTGCTATTTTTATGGCAGCGAAAATTCCCACATAAATTGTGGAGCTTTTCCTTGCTATATAATCACTATTTCCAACCTAATATCATGTTCCTCAGTTCAAACATTTGGCACAGGATCCAATGCAAGTTTCTGCCTTCTCTGAAATTGTGCAAAGGAAGTGCTTTATTCCAAATTCCAATTGAGCTGAAATTTGGCAGGGTGATTAACATGTATAAATAACCCATGGACCCCAAATATGAGCTCAATCCATTCATCCTAGCTCCATGTGCAATTTTTCAAAGTTTCTGACCAGAATACAACTTTGTGAAGGAAGTACCTTCATAGAGTTTCAAAATGGGATGAAACTTTGCCATCCTCTCCTATTTCTCAAATCATTAGCCTCCACCCAAATTCAGTTCATTTAGTTGAACTATGTGAGCACAGGAGCAATTCTTGGTTTCTGTCCAATTTTTCAATTTGTGAAGCAAGTATATATTATCTTGCTCCATTATGGCTGACAATATTCCCAGGGATTCTCATATCCATATAACCTCTCTCCACAAGATTTGGGCTCATTTCATCTAGCCAATTGCCCTGAGGATTTTTCTGAAGTTTTTGGACATAAATGATAGCTGTGAAGGAAGTACCACTTTGGTGAGTCCATTTGGTATGAACTTTTTACAGCATCATTGTATGTCCAAATCATCAAGATTTGCCTAGATTTATCTCAATCCATCACTCCTAGTGAGTGCTTCATCATGATTTAGTTTCTGGGTCAGATTTGGTGGTTGTACAGCACCTATGCTAAATAGTTGTCCAAATTACCTCAAAACTCCGAGGACCTTAGTCCTTTCTACCCTAAGCCTCCCAGACAACCTATTTACCTTTTACCCACTCTGGTTTAATCTCTAGAGTGTGGCCAAGTTTGCAACAGAAAACTTGTGCAGCTTGGCTTACTCAGCTCAATTTGGCTCTGCCCGTTTCTTTACCATGGTAATACTCCACGCTGGAAGGACCACGTGGTAGACATGAACTTACATCAGTAAAAACCCCAGACCACGCCATGCTAGTGGTGACTACGTGGGCAGCCAGCCAAAACGGTGGTCTAGCCACTGTTGTCGTCGGCAGCGCTGCCCCGGCCGTCTCTGGCCTCGCCATTAATGCCCAAAAGCTCCCCCTCGACGTTGTCTTCCCTCTGGACATCTGGCCCCCTTCGTTTTCTTCTCCGGCGAGCCGTGCCAATGCTCGAACAGTGCGTGCCCGTGAGCTCGTCCTCTTCCTCGCCGGTGTCCGCTTCCTCCTCTTGTCCTCGAGCCTTGCTCGTCTCCGTGAGCCTCTGCTGCTCGTCTTGATCCTCCCCGTCGCCTTCCCGCCGCTTCCCGTGGGCCTTGGCCGCGCCTGCCGACACTGCGCCGTCGCCGACGCGCGGACACGTCGCCCGCCGCGTGCCCCCTCCTCCCCTCCTTGCCCCGGCTATAAATAGCCAGCCCGAGCCTTCTCTGAGCAAGCCAACCCTTTCCCCCTTCCTCCAAAGCACTCCAGTACCGGAGCCCGACCGAATCCCTCGCTGGAGCGCTCGGATTTCCGGCGAGCCCGCCACTCTGCTCCGCCGCCCTATACCACCCCCGAGCTTCCCCGAGCCCCGTGCGCATCATGGATGGATGCGCCACATCCTTGCGACCCTCCCTAGTCCGCCGCCCCTCCATTCCCCTCACCGGAGCCCCGTGTCCACCGGAGGCCGAAGCCCCTCTCCGCCGCGGGCCGGGTGGCTCCCTCCCCTCTGCTCATCGCCGGCAACGGAGACTACCCCGGGGTGCGCCTCATCCTCCTGAACCCGTGGGTAGGTCGCCCGTCGCCTGCCGTGGCCGGAATCGCCGGCGATCCTCGTCGGGGCGATCTCCTCCCTCGGCCTCGCTCGCTCCCGAGCCGGAGGTAGAAGACGCCAGGGCCAGGTATGCCCCTCCTCGCGCGGGCCCACCTGTCAGCGACCGAAGGGCCGGACCCAGTGCCATGTCAGATAAGTAGCGGCGCCCCCGCCGCGACGCCGTTTTCCCCGGGCGAAAGCGTATTTCTGGAAAGTGCGCTTTCAATCTCGGAAAGCGTATTTTTCCTCTCCTTCGGCCGGGAATACGTTTCCTCTTTGGAAAACGTATTTTCAGAAAAGACACGTCCTGTTTAAACTACCAGGGACCTGTTTGTAGAAGTATTTTTACAGACTAGTCCCTGAGCTTTAAACGTCCGTATCTTTGTACCAGTAACTCCGAATAAGGTGATTCCAGCGCTCACGTTCTCTGTTCGTCGAGCTCTTTCCGTTGGTATCATTTTCATAATATTTTCACACAGTGAAAATGACCATTTTGCCCTTGACCGTAAACAGCCTCCTCCGAGAGAGAACTGTTTCCGGCAAATCTTTCCGTGATCGTTTCACACTTCTTCCCGGAGTATTTGTAGACCCCCAGGCAAGCCAACCTCTTGTCATGAGACTCGAACTTGCATGTTGACTTTGTTTGCACCTTGTGTGTGTGTAGTTGCAGTTGTTTCTTATCTTTTTCGGTTGCAGTCATTTCGTTATGCTTATCATGCATGCTTATGCTTATCATGCATGCTTATGTTTTCATGGTGATGGAGAAGGAATTAAAATGACTTAATAATAACAAACCTCCTCCGTCATCGATGGGATCGAGTCATAGTGCCACCAAATCAAACTTTTTCAGTGCAGCCACATTTGCCTTTGTGCGAAGGCCTTAATGTGATCTATTGTCGTGCCTCTCGCCGGTGCCTCCAACTAGGGAAGGTTATGGGCGTGCTTACCCTGATCAGGTAGGCGGACATAACCTTGTGTGCCTTTTTTTATTTTTGGTACCGGTCCCCGTGAGGGACGTTTTGGCCACGACGGTGGTCGTTGTGTCTTTGGTAGACACGGGGCCTCCTAGGACTATCCCAGTTGGGAGTGGGTCGGAGTGGCCGGGAGAGTGTCATGGCAGTAGGTCGGTTTCGTCGAAATGCCGTTGGTCCACCCGAATGGGATGACGAGGCCATGGGTTCCGTGGTGTGGGTACAGTGTGCTACCTCTGCAGAGTGTATATAAAGTCTATCGATAGCAACAGTTCGTAGTAGGTCCCACTATCCGGTCTTGGTCGAAATGGCGGATAAACCTGAAATAATTAAGTTGGTAAATAAAGATGTGATAACAAGAATATGGTGACTTGAACTATGAGATAGTCGTGAGAAGTCATGACGATGTTTTTGATATGAGCACGAGTCGAGGTCTCGATAAGTGTTGGAGACCAAGTGTTGGTCATGGTTGTGATCGCCGGAAAGATCACCGTTCGGTTGTGAGGCAACCCGTTGGTAAGAGAGTCCGAGGGACTCGGTGTAGGAGTTTGGTTACATTGCATGAGTAATATGTTGCATTTAAAAACCTAAGGCAGAACAGAAGATGATTGTATATAGTTAACATGCTATGTCTGCATTGGATATAATCGGTAGTTTATTTTCAGCATAGTTTCATGATGCCATGCCATGCTTTGATTTATATGTTAAATTATGTCATGATTGAGATGATATGCTATGTCTTGCCATTGCCATGTAGAAGCATGTTTTAATATGCCATGTCATTGCCATGTTAGTAGATGCTATGATATTGTTCATGCTTAGTTGATTTTTATCATGCCATGTTTAGTAATTGAGGTGGGATAGGCTGTTGCATACGCTCGGTTCTCGCTTTGTCTTCTGCTTGTTTGGATGCTATGTATTTGGTTGTCTTGCAAGTACATTCAATGTACTGACCTGGCGTGTCATGCCAGTTTTGTAGGTCATACCCGAATCGTTCCCTTGATCTGTCATGCTAGGCCGTAACCTTGCCAGTCCTGTGAGTTGCGGAGCCCAGCCAGAGTTGTTATGCTGTCAAACCAAGACTTCCGCCGCCATTTTAATAGACTTTCGCTGTTATTTTCTAGCCTTATGGCTATGCCAGATGATTGTATTCATCAATGATGTACTCTAATGCACATGTATTTGATAAATATTATTGTACCTGGAATGCTGTATTATGGACCTATCGTGCGTCAGGTGTTATCCTGGGCTGACGTGCGAAGGCCCCCTGCTGCATGCGGATCGGGGTGCCACAGTAGTATTCAACTTGATTGTTCAGAACCTCAGGTATTTGAGGAAGCTCATCATCGAAATATCCAAGTCAAGTTCTATAATGTAAAAGATCCCACTAGTGTGAAAATGAAATATACGAGAACTCTGTATATGAAGTGTGGAGAAAGGATAGTAGTGTGCCCCTTCTCTCTTTTTATCTCTTTGGGTCGGCTTGTTCTTTCCTCTTTTTCTTGGGCTCTTTTTGACCCTCTTCTTTTATTCCTAACAGGTAGAGGCACACTCTAAATGACATCACACTTTTATTCCTAACAGATCAGAACGAGTAGCTACAAATGCTCCTTGAGCTGTGGGGTTCAAGGAAGAAGAAGAGCAAGGCTAGCTCTTGCTTCCTTCTCTCTATGGTGTGTGTGTAACTCTAAGAAGCCAACCCTTTGCAAGGATGCCCCGGGGGGTTTATATAGGCCTACCCCCCGGGGGTACAATTGCAATCCGGCTGGGCGCGGGTCCCAGTCGTCAGTGTCATGTCCGCTGGCTTCTCCGCCGGCCGTTGGGGCCCGCCGACTAGTGGGTCTCGCCGGCTGCCGGCCTCTTGGTCGACAGGCCGGCCCCACTGCCTAGGGGTCTTGTCGGCGGCTGCTTACTGTAGCCTCGTCCCTGATGACGAGGGCTTGGTCGAGGTAAGCGTGGCTACAGTGTGCCGCCTCGAGGGCTCTCACTGTAGCCTTACCTCGTCTTGTCTCCTTAATGTGGCACATGCTTCGAGGGAGGGGGGTAGCCGGCTTCTGGGGGCCGGCTACGCCCTTGGCCGACTGGGCGAGGCCGGGCCGCCTTCGCGCCTCTCTCTGGCAAGGGGGCCCGCCGCCCGTGGGCCGTATTGGCGCCTGTCGTGGATGACGTTGCGGCCAGCATGGCTACAGTGTCGAGCCGAACGGGAGATGGCCGGCCCGTACGGCGTCCTGTGCCCATGTCTGCCTTGGGCTTTGGGGGTAGTGGGCCGCACTGTGGCCACACCCCATCTTGTCACCATTATGTGGGTGTAGTTCTGGTGGGTGCGGTCTCGGCCGGCTTTGTGGAGTCGGCGCGCTTCATGGCTGGCTCTTGGAAGTCGGTCCTCTTGGCGCCGGCTTCCTGGAGTCGGCCATCTTGCAACTATCTTGGGGGAGGTTACCAAGGCCGGGTCGCCTTTGGAGAGTCGGCCCCTGGGGTAGTCGGCCAGGGGAAGTCGGCCCAATGCTTCGAACGCGTGAAGGCTCAATTGGCCTGATAGTTTTTGAAGAACCATGGGTAGTCGGTTAGGCTACCCGTGGCCATTTACTCCGATAGTAGTCCCCGAAGCTGATTGAGCTTCGAGGTTGGGTGGGAGCCGAGAAGCTCGGTCAGCTTCCTCTCTGGACGAGCTGGCAGCTGAGAACCGACTCTGGTCGGGCGTGCCGTTTTGGTGAAAAACTTTGGAGTCGGCGGACGGGAGCCTCCCTGAGCGCGCACCGGGCCGCGGGCCGGCCACTTGCCGCCTGCGAACCACGTGGCATCCCTTGGCTAAAAAGCCTGCGAGCCCACGCGCGCGACGGGACGTCGCCGCAGGCCGGGGGCCCGCCACGCCTACGCCCTGGCCCAGGCGTGGATTCTCTGCGGCCCGAAGCCGCCCGCACGTCTTCCTGCGGCGGTTTCGGCACGCCTTTAGGGCGTAATAATCGCGAGGCGTGGGGGGAGTGGGTGCAGTTAATCCCACGTCTCACCCCACGCCCGGCCTCCCCGGCTTCACCGTGCGAGGCTATAAGTAGGGGGAGGGGGAGAGCGGCTAGCTCTCGCACGCCCCTCCTCTTTCCACCATCTTCTTCCTCCTGCCCTTTCTTGCAACAGCGCCTCGCCGCCGCGCTGTTCCACCACTCGATCCTCCGCCGCCGCGTTCGTTCTCGCTAGCCCCACGCCACGATGCAGCACGGTGGGGATTGGGACGGCTCCAACGTCCATGAGGATCACGTCGAATTCCTCCGCAAGACGCGGCGGCTGCCCGGCGCGGACAAGGTGGAGGTCCGTCTCGCGCCGGCGAAGGAGATTACGCCGGAGCCGCGGGAAGGTGAGCGAGTAGTCTTCCGCTCGCATTTCTTGCGCGGCATCGGTCTGCCCGTGAGAGCCTTCTTCCGCTCTTGGCTCGAGTTCTACCAACTCCAGCTGCACCACCTCACCCCGAACACGGTGGTGCTGCTGTCCGCCTTCGTCACCTTGTGCGAAGGCTACCTCGGCGTCCTCCCTACCCTCGAGCTCTGGGGGGAGTTCTTCCAGTCCAAGCTGGGCACGCGCATGCAAGGCGTGCCGGCTCAGAGTGGCGCCTTCATCGCGATGCGGAGGGTGGCTGCCGACAACCCCTTCCCCATCATCACGTTGATCCAGTCGGTGAAGCGATGGCAAAAACCATACTTCTACGTGAAGAACGTCGCCCCGCAGGGCGACTACGTCAATCTGCCGGCTTACGTAGCCGGCCCACCGGTAGGCAGGCGGCCCTAGTGGTCCTACCGGGCCGTGACGCTGACGCCGGCTGGAACCGCAGCTGTCGCCCGAGTGCGAGCGATGATCCAGTCGGAGGGCTTGTCGGGGCCCGATCTGCTGGCCGCCTTCGTCATGTGCCGGGTGCTCCCGCTCCAGAGCCGCCCTCATCTGATCTGTCAGATAAGCGGCCAGCTCGATCCAAGCCGGATGTGCACCAAAGACATGCCGCACGACGAGGTGGCCTATATGGTGAACTACCTTGCAAACTGCAAGCTCTCCGCAGGGTGGCAGTTCGGCAAGGAGCCATATTGCCGAGCCCATCCGCCGCCCACGGTATGTCCTCCTCTTATCTTTTCCTTCTCTCAGTTTTATTGCCGAGTTCCTTTTGGCCGACTCTGACCAGCCGACTTGTCTCGACAGAGCCCTCTTCTTCGGCCTGCAGGCGGGTCGGACGCGGAACGCCGATTCGTCCCTGACCGGACGGAGAACGATCTGGAGGAGCCCGACTTGGGGGCGGCCGCTATAGACGACAACACCGAGGCGGGCGGTGGCCAAGCCGGCGGCGAAGCAGGCGGCTCCGGACTTGGAGTTAGCTTCGACGACTGGCTGGACGACGACGAGGCTGAAGTCCCACACCGTCAGCCAGCGTCTGGCCACGGCGCGGATTCCTCCGCCGCGCCGCCTGCTCGGGGTGGCGGGCAAAAGCGCCGTGCCGCACCGGGCTTGTTCGGCAGTCGGCCGAAGAAGCCCAGAGGCGGGGCAGCGGCGACCAGGCGGGAGGAGGCGGCCGCGAAGGCGGCTCGCTTTCGCAAGGCGGTGAAGCAGCCGCAGGCGGTGTCGGCGTGAGCGTACTTTCCTTTGTGCATTTTCTTTTCTTTTCTCTGGTACCTTCTGAATTCTTGTCCTTCTCTCCAAACAACCAGAGCTCCATTGTCGCTCGAGCGGGCTGCTGCCACCTCCGTTGTTGGGTCGCCGGGAGGATCTGGGAGCACCACTCGCCGCGTGGACCCCCGTGCCGATCTTCTAGCGGCGACGGAGCGGAACGCGCGGGAGGCGCGGGAGGAGCTGGAGGCGCGGGAGGCGGAGGCTTTGAGGGCGGCTGCCGCCAAGGCGGCGCAGGAGGAGGACGCGGCGAAGGCGCGCGCTGACGCCGCAGCCAAGGCCCAAGCGGAGGCTGCGGCTACGGCGATGGCAGAGGGGGCCTTGTTGGTCACCCCACTGCGCGTCGTGGCGCTAGGGGACCCAGAGCTCCCGCCAGAAGAAGCCGGCGGTGACCAGCCGGGGCTGGAGAGGGATGACGACGTCGACATCCTGGAGAGGGCGGCGGTACCGACCCCGCCGACTGGGGCGGCTCAAGGCGGCCGGCCTGATCTGCCGCCTGCGCAGTCGGCGGGGGGCGAGCCGGCGGCAAGGACTGAGCTGGCGCTCCGGACGCCGCCGAGCCGGCGCGCGGGGAATGCTGCGTCAGAGCCACAGAAGGCTGCGTCGGAGCCGCAGCCGGCCGTGGGCTCCGGCTCGTCGGCCCAGGATGTGGAGGCGGCTAGCGCCACCTCGGGGTGGACGCCGGGCGGAGGGACGGCCGTGATGAACGTGGCCGCGCAGGACGTCCGGACTCGGCTCCAGGCCCAGGCTACGGCGCTGACGCGATACAACGACGAGTTCCTTGCGACGCAGGCGGCCATCCGGGTTAGTCTTCTTATCTTGCTTCTTCTTGATCTTGGTTTCTTCCGTGGGGGCGCGTAGGCGCACCCACTGGGTGTAGTCCCCGAGTTCCGAGTCGGCTGCTGTGCAGGCGGCTTGGAACTTCTTAGTGGATTTAGCTTTGCTATTCTTGTTCTTACTTCGATCTTCTGCCTGTCTTGCAGGACTACCACAATCTTCGCGCGGCTGCCTTCAACTCCCAGGCTCGGGAGCTGACCCAGAAGACCGCCGACCTAACTGAGAGCCGGGGTAAGTGCTTCGTCCTTTATCTCATGTGGGGGCGCGTCAGCGCACCCACTAGGTGTAGTCCCCGAGATCCGGGCCGACTGCTGAGCAGTCGGGTCGGATCTTTCTTGACGACTTCTTCTTATTGCTCCTTCCTTTTCTGTCGTCCTTGCAGCGGCCAACGCCAGCCTGAGGGCGCAACTGGGAGGTTCTCAGGCTGCCCTTCGTGCCAAGGATGCCGAGTTTGCCGCCTTGGTGCAGGAACGTGACCGCCTGGCCAAGAGGTTGGCCGACCAGGAAGAGAGCCATAAGGCAGCTCTAAAGGCGGTGCAGGACAGCGAAGCCGCCCTCCAGGCCGAGTACGAGACGGAGGCGGCTGGCTGGGCCGAAGAAAAGCAGACGCTGATCAATGGCTATCGCCAGATCGAAGATTTGGTTGACGGTAAGCCGCCTATTTCTTCGTCCTTTCTTGCCGCCTGCCGCTTTTGGCTCGTTTTCTGACTTGGTGTTTTCTCTTCTTTCTCTTTCTTTCTTGCACAGAGTACTTCCCTGGCTACTCTACCGCCGCCAACCAGATCATCGAGGCCCGCCGCCAAGCACGAAGGCAGGCCGGCGTCGAGATTGCACCAAACGCTGGCCGTTCGCTGGAGGAGCAGCTCTTGGTGATCCAGGCCCGTCTCCAGCCGGCTCACCGACTGCTCCGCCGGCTTCAGCGTGCCGGGGCGCAAGTATTGGCCGCCCTCTGGCCCGGCGAAGTGGTTCCCCGCACCCCCAATCGGACTGCCGACTGCTGGAGGTGGCAGTCGGCCACTTTGAAGCCTGGAAGGCTTCAGCGGCTCGGTCCGGCGCCAGGCGGGCGCTGGAGTTCGTCAAGGCCTGGTATCCCGGCCTGAGTCTGGATCAGCTAGCTACCTGGCGGCAGCAGGCCAACACGGAGCTGGAGCCGGCGCGGCCGGCTATCATCTGGCGGGCTTCGGCGATCGCCGACTACACCGACACCAGCGCCTTCGCCCCTGAGGTAGATGACAACGATGTTGCCAAGCCGGAGGAGTGGTTCGGGCTGAACCCGGCAGACGGTGAAGACTCGGCGGAGGAGATCGACTCCAGCGACGAGGGCGAAGAGGAGGAGGAGGAGGGTGAAGACGTCGGGCCGGATGGTGGAGCGGCCGGCCAGCCTCAGCCTGACCGCGCCTCCAGCACCACGTCACGCGCGGGTGCGTCGCCTGCCACCGATGGTGACCAAGCCAAGACCCGCCAGCCGGCCACTCCTTCAGCCGGCGACGCCATCTCCACCGACCAACCCGGCTCCCGCACCGCCCCTTTAGTCTAGTCTGCTATCTTTTGTTTTCCTGTCTTGTCACTTTTGGAACAATATTCTGTTAAGTTTACACAATTCCACCCACTGGGGGTGTATCCGAACTATGTCGATTGCCGGCCTGTTGGGGGCTTTATATGTATGTATGACTATGCATGCGTTTGGCTTTTCCTCGTTCTTTGCTTTTCATCCTTCTGCTGTTTCCTTTGCCGCCCTCCCTTGGTTGCCGCCTCCCCAGTTAGACAGTTGCTCTGCAATCTGTGGCTGGAGAAGTGCTTGGCCAATTGGGAGGGCAAGTACTCTAGCTTTGTTGGATTATAGCTAAGTGTTTGGGAAGCCGGCCAGCCGGCTCTTCTCACAGCCGGCAGGTGTGGTTGGAGGCCGTCTTTTCGCTATATAAGTTCATTTGTCCTTAGCCGTTTTTCGTGTGGGCATCCTTTCTGCCTTGGCTCTTGCTAGTCGGACAGTCGGTTCTTCGAGCTGCGACTTTCAACAAGAGAGGACTCGGTTGCCGGCACACTACTTGTCTGACTTCAGGTAGAACTTTTAATATAGCTTAAGGCGGCCAGTCCCTGGGCCGACTAGTCGATCCCGGTGCCAGACAAGAAATCAAATGTAATAATACATTTATGGATATGACACTCGTCACTCATAGATAAATGAAGGCAGTCCCCGAGTACTGTTCGGGGGGCCTATTGTTTCGTACTTAATACAAAGGGTAGCATGATACATACTGCTTTCAACTGTAAAATCTTCTCCGGAGGTTCGCGTTCCATGGTCGCTCCGACTCCTTGCCGGAGTCATCCCTCTTGCGTGCTCTTGGTTTTTGCGCGTCGATCAAGTAGTAGGAGTCGTTGCCTAGTGCCTTGCTGATGACGAAGGGGCCTTCCCAAGGGGCCGAGAGCTTGTGCTGGCCGGCTGTTCGCTGGATCAGCAGAAGCACAAGGTCGCCCTCTTGGAAGGATCTTGGCTTGACCTTGCGGTTGTGGTAGCGGCGCAACCCTTGCTGGTAGATGGCGGACCGGCTGAGTGCTAACAGCCGGCCTTCTTCTAGTAGGTGGACGCCGTCTTCTCTTGCTTCCTTGGCCTCCGCCTCCGTGTACATGGTGACCCGAGGCGAGTCGAACTCGATGTCGGTTGGGATGACAGCCTCGACACCATATACAAGGAAGAACGGAGTGAAGCCGGTTGACATGTTGGGGGTAGTACGCAGACTCCAGAGGACATCCGGCAGCTCATCGAGCCAGCAGCCGGCCGATCGCTCCAGTGGTACAACCAGTCGGGGCTTGATGCCGGAGAGGATGAGTCCATTTGCTCGCTCGACCTGGCCGTTTGACTGCGGGTGGGCAACGGACGCTAAGTCCAGTCGGATACCCTGCGTCGCGCAGAAACGTGCCAGTGCTCCTTTGGCAAAGTTGGTGCCATTTTCGGTGATGATGTTGTGCGGTACGCCGTACCGAGTAGTGATGTCGGTGATGAATGTTACGGCAGTCGGCCCGTTCAGCTTCTTGATTGGCTTCGCTTCGATCCACTTTGTGAACTTGTCCACGGCGACAAGTAGATGTGTCAAGCCGCCGCGGGCTGTCTTGAAAGGACCCACCATGTCCAGTCCCCAGACGGCAAAGGGCCAGGTGAGGGGAATGGTCTTGAGTGCAGAAGCCGGCAGGTGTTGCTTGGAACTGAAAACTTGGCAACCTCTGCAGCTCTTGACTATCTCTTTGGCATCTTCCAAAGCAGTCGACCAAAAGAAACCATGGCGGAAAGCTTTGGCCACAAGTGATCTTGAGGCTGCGTGGTGGCCGCATTCGCCTTGATGGATATCCTTGAGGATTGCCACTCCTTTTTCTGGCTCGACACAGCGCTGGAAGACTCCAGAGACGCTGCGCTTGACAAGCTCTCTGTTGATTATTGCATATGCTCCGGCTCGTCGTTGCACTAGTCTTGCTGAGATCTCATCAGCCGGCAGCTCTCTGCTGACTAGGAATCTGAGGATGGGCTGGGCCCAAGATGGAGCTGTGACTTCTTCTTCTGTTAGTGCAGCCACCAAGACTCGGGTGCGTGGGTCGGGTGGCGTGGAACTGGAGTGGGCCACCGCTTCTTGCGTTGCTGCAGTCCCCAAGCCGACTGCTGCAGTCCCCGGGCCGGGTTCTGAAGTCCTCGTGCCGCCTGCGGGGTTCCTCCAGTCGGGTCCGGCTGCATCGGGGACAGGCGGTACGAAGATAGAGTCCGACTCTGGAGACGGCTTGATGGATGGCTTGAGGAGGCGCTGGAGGGAGACGCCGGTTGGTATAGCCTGTCGGGTGGAGCCAATCCGTGCCAGGGCATCTGCTTGGTCGTTGTCGGCCCTTGGCACGTGAAGGAACTCGCACCCTTCGAAGTACCCACTGATCTGCTGGACGAGGAACCGATAGCTCGCCATGTTCGCGTCCTTGGCGTCCCAGTCGCCAGACGACTGCTGGACCACCAAGTCTGAGTCGCCGTAACACAGGATCCAGCGTATGCCGAGCTCTTTGGCAAGCCGGAGCCCATGTATGAGCGCCTCGTACTCGGCCACGTTGTTGGAGGCGGCGAAGTGGATTTGCAGCGTGTATCTGAGTTTGTCGCCTTTGGGAGAGGTGAGGACGATGCCGGCCCCCAAGCCGGTGCGCATCTTGGACCCGTCGAAGTGCATCCGCCAATGGGTAGAGTCGGGAGCCGGCGGTAGGTACTGGGTCTCAGCCCAGTCGACGAGGAAGTCGGCCAATGCTTGGGACTTGATGGCGGTGCGGGCCTGGTAGAAGATTGGGTATGGTGCCAACGCAATGGCCCATTTAGCCACCCGGCCGGATGCGTCCCGGCTGCCTATGATCTCGGCAAGCGGGGCGGTGCATACGACCGTGATGGGATGCTCTTGGAAGTAGGGCTTCAGCTTCTTGGCGGCGAAGTACACCCCATAGCACATCTTCTGGTAGTGCGGGTAGTTTTGCTTTGAGCTGGATAGTACTTCGCTTAGATAATACACCGGCCTCTGGACTAGCTGGGCTCGGCCTTCTTCCGGGCGCTGGACCACGACAACTGTACTGACCACTCGGCTGGTTGCGGCAATGTAGAGGAGCAGGGGCTCCTTCTCAGTCGGTGCCGCCAGGACAGGTGGGGTAGTCAGCATCTTCTTCAGCTCATGGAAGGCTTGGTCGGCTTGGTCATTCCACTCGAAGTGAGTGGACTTCTTCATGAGTCGGTACAGGGGGAGAGCCTTCTCTCCTAGCCGGCTGATAAAGCGGTTTAGGGAGGCCAAGCACCCAGTGAACTTCTGCACATCTCGCAATTTGGTGGGAATCTCCATCCTCTCGATGGCCTTGATCTTCACTGGGTTGCACTCGATGCCGCGTTCGGAGACCAGAAAGCCTAGCAGCTGGCCGGCTGGTACTCCGAACACGCACTTCTCGGGGTTGAGCTGGATTTGGAATCGGCGCAAGTTGGCGAATGTTTCTTTGAGGTCTTCCAGCAGGGTGCCGCGCTTCTCTGTCTTCACCACAATGTCGTCTACATAGACGTGGGCATTTCTGCCGAGTTGCTTGAGGAGGCATTTCTGCATGCAACGCTGAAAAGTGGCACCGGCATTCCTTAAGCCGAATGTCATAGTCAGGTAACAGAAAGCTCCAAATGGTGTGATGAAGGCAGTCTTCAGGCGGTCTGCTGGGTCCAACTTGATCTGATGGTACCCTGAGTAGGCATCCAAAAAACTCAACAGCTCACATCCGGCTGTGGAATCTATCACTTGGTCAATCCGTGGCAAAGCAAATGGATCCTTTGGGCAGGCCTTGTTGAGGCTGGTGTAGTCTATACACATGCGCCACTTGTTGTTCTTCTTCAGTACCAGAACTGGGTAGGCAAGCCACTCTGGAAAAAATACTTCCATAATAAAGCCAACGGCGAGGAGACGGGATATCTCTTCTCCTACGATTCTTCGCTTCTCTTCTGACAGTCGGCGAAGGGGCTGTTTGACCGGCTTCGCGTCGGCTCGGACGTGCAATTTGTGCTCGGCGAAATCCTTCGGGACACCCGGCATGTCCTTTGGGGACCATGCAAAAATGTCTCGATTCTCATGGAGGAAGTCGACGAGCTCGCCTTCCTATTTACTGTCCAGGTTTGCCCCAATGACAGCAAACCTTTCCGGATTCTCCGGGTCCAGAGGTATCTTCTTCGTCTCTTTGGCCGGCTGGAAGGAGCCTTGTGCATCACAATCTTTGGGATTGGGGGACAGGGCCGGCTGCTTGCCCGCCATGGCCACAACCCGCTCCAGCATCTTCTTCTCTTCCGCCACTACGAGGAACTCGGCCAGCCGGCTGCTGGCCATGGCGCACTCGATGGACTTCTTGTAGTCGCCGGCTACGGTGATGATCCCCTTTGAGCTCCGCATCTTCATCTTCAGGTAGGCGTAGTGGGGCACAGCCATGAACTTGGCCAGAGCAGGTCGGCCAAGCAAAGCATGGTAGGGGCTCTCCAGATCCACTACCTCAAACCAGATCGCTTCTCGGCGAAAATGATCCTTGTCTCCGAAGAGAACATCCATCTTGATCTTGCCGATCGGGGAACAAGACAAGCCGGGGACGATGCCATGGAACACGGTCCGGCTTGGCATAAGCTGCATTGCCTTGATGTTCAGCTTCTCCATGGTATCGCGGTACAATATATTGATACTGCTTCCTCCATCTATCAGGACGCGGGAGAATCAGGCAGCTCGCCTCTCCGTCGCGAGGGTGACATCCAAGACCAGTGCATAGGAGCCAGGGGATGGCATCACCTCTGGGTGGTCGGCCTGGCTCCAGTTGATGGGCTTCTCGGACCAGTGCATGAACTCGGGGGCGCTAGAGGCGACCGCGTTGACCTCTTGATGCTGACGGCGCCGACTGCGCTTGTCTTTGGCTTGGCTTGTGAAGTAGACATAGGCGGCGTGCTCTTCAGGGAACTCATCTTGAATGGCTCCGACTGCTGGCCGAGCCGCCGGCTGCTGGGGGGCTGGAGGCGGCGGGCCGGGAGGCGGAGGCGGCACCAACCCTTCGCCCTTGGAGATTCGAGTGAGCCAGTGGCATTTTCGGGTCGTGTGGTTGGACGGCTTCGCGCCGCTGTGGAACTTGCAGGGGGCGTCGAGAGTCTGCTCGTAAGAGAAAGCCGGCTGCCAAGCCGGCCTGCCACCCTTCTTCTTGGGAGCGGGCCGTTCTTCGGGATGCTCTTCGTCGACTGTGGCCACCTGCCGACTGGTGGAAGGCGGTAGGGGGGCCTTGCGCTTGTGATCGTTCTGGTAAGGGCGCCGATTGGAGTCGCCAGCCGGCGTCTTTGGAGCCGGAGCGAGCACCTTCCCAGAGGCGTCTACTCGGAGCTCGGTCTTCATCGAGGAGTCGGCCGTGGCGTACTTGTCCGCGATGATCAGCAGTTCGTCGAGGGTAGCCGGCTCATCGCAGAGGAGTCGGTGCTTGAGGAGGGTGCCCTCTCGGCACCCGGCGGTGAAGTACTCGATGGCCTGAACCTCGTGCACCCCCTCGCAGGAGTTGCGGAGCTCGGCCCACCGCGTGAGGTAGTCGCGGGTCGACTCATTGGGCCCTTGGACGCACAGGGAGAGCTGGCGAGGCTTGGGAGGCCGCTTGTACGTGCTATTGAAGTTGCGAACAAAGACTTCCGTGAAGTCCAGCCAGCTGTTGATGCTGTAGGGCTTGAGGCTATTGAGCCAGGTGCGCGCCGTGCCTTGCAGCATGAGTGGGACGTACTTCACGGCCACGCGCCGATTGCCGTTGGCTATGCTGACAGCAGTGGAGTAGTCGATGAGCCAATCTTCCGGCTTCACAGAGCCGTTGTACTTGGGCGTGTCTCTGGGGAGCGAGAACCCTTTGGGGAAGGGCTCGTCGTGGATGCGGGGGCCGAAGCATGGTGGGCCGACATCGTCTTCTTCTTCTAGCGCCAGGGATCGAGCAAGGCGGTCGATCCGGTGGCGGGCGTCATTCTCGCCGACTCCTTCTCGGCGGCCTAGTCGGTCACCAAGAGTCGGGTGCATGACGGGCGGCGGAGTGAGACGCCTCTCCCTTCGAGGCGAGGGAGGGGGCGGATTTCCTTGGTGCTCCACCGCTCGAGGGCGGCCTTCCGCGTCGCGCTCGATGTTGATACGAGTCCGGCTGCGGCTAGCAGCCGGCTCCTTGTCTTTCCTCTGGCGGGTGCCGCTTGCAGTCGGCGAGCGGGACGTCGCGGCGTGCTCCCGGCGCGGGGGATGACTATCGGCGCGGGAGCCGGCTTCGTGCCGTTCTGCAGTCGCGTCGATCAGCTGCTGGATCCGCCTTGTCATGTAGGGGAGCTCATCGGCTCCCAGCCCATTTAGCTCTTCAGCGGCCGCCTGGGCGGCTCGTAGATTCTCGAGCCGGGTGGCGTAGACGGGGCGATCTGCCCCCAGCATGCTGGCGACGGCCGCGCCGCGCTTCTGGACGAAGCCGGCTCGGCTCAGCCCGCTAGGCGGCGGTGTACCGAAGGCGGCGCTGTCGACTTCGCGCTGGTGGGCCTCGGTGAGGCGTCTCATGGAGGCTATCTTCTGGCCTTCCGCGATGAGGGCGAGGCGGCGTGCCTCCAGGGCCTCGGCGTCTTCGTCGGCCGTGATGGGGATGGATAGGTCGTGCATCACCGCTTGCAGGGCGTCGTGGGCGTTCTCGCCTGAGTTAGCGACGTGGCTGATGACCAACACTTCAGTGACAGCGCTGCTGCCGCTGTCAGCTCGAGGGAGAGGATCGTCGAAGACCACCACGTCGGAGGGGTAGGCGTCGAGCGATGCCGTGTCAGAGTCGACGAGCATCGGGTCGGTGGAGCCGATCGACTCCAAGTCTACAGCAGGCTCGCTGGAGACGTGAAGCTGGTGGAGGAGGCTGACGAGGCGGCTCTCAGGGTAGTCCGTGCCCGCGTCGGACGCAGGCTCGTCGGAGATGCGAGTCTCGCCGAGAAGATCGGCGAGGCAGCTCGCCGCGCAGGCGTCGTCGACGCCTTGCAGCGCGTTGAGGCAAACGCCATCGGGCGCAGCAGGCTGGCTGCGGTCGCGGGGGAGGAAAAGGGTTCCCGTCCAGAACAGGTCTCCGGACGACGGTGCACCTGGCCCCACGGTGGGCACCAAATGTCGGGTGGTAGGTGCGACATATGCCAACGGGTGGCTTATCATGGTGGATGCCAATAAGACGTCGCCGGTGCCTGGAAACGGGATGAGGCGGAGACATGCACGCCGGCGAATCTTACCCAGGTTCGGGGCTCTCCGTGGAGATAACACCCCTAATCCTGCTCTGCGGGGTCTCCGCATGATCACTAGATCAGAACGAGTAGCTACAAATGCTCCTTGAGCTGTGGGGTTCAAGGAAGAAGAAGAGCAAGGCTAGCTCTTGCTTCCCTCTCTATATGGTGTGTGTGTAACTCTAAGAAGCCAACCCTTTGCATGGGTGCCCCGGGGGTTTATATAGGCCTACCCCCCGGGGGTACAATTGTAATCCGGCTGGGCGCGGGTCCCAGTCGTCAGTGTCTGTGCTCGCCGGCTTCTCCGCCGGCCGTTGGGGCCCGCCGACTGGTGGGTCCCGCCGGCTGCCGGCCTCTTGGTCGACAGGCCGGCCCACTGCCTGGGGTCTTGTCGGCGGCTGCTTACTGTAGCCTCGCCCTGATGACGAGGGCTTGGTCGAGGTAAGCGTGGCTACAGTGTGCCGCCTCGAGGGCTCTCACTGTAGCCTTACCTCGTCTTGTCTCCTTAATGTGGCACATGCTTCGAGGGAGGGGGTAGCCGGCTTCTGGGGGCCGGCTACGCCCTTGGCCGACTGGGGGAGGCCGGGCCGCCTTCGCGCCTCTCTCTGGCAAGGGGGCCCGCCGCCCGTGGGCCGTACTGGCGCCTGTCGTGGATGACGTTGCGGACAGCATGGCTACAGTGCCGAGCCGAACGGGAGATGGCCGGCCCGTACGGCGTCCTGTGGCCATGCCTGCCTCGGGCTTCGGGGGTAGTGGGCCGCACTGTGGCCACACCCCGTCTTGTCACCATTATGTGGGTGTAGTTCTGGTGGGTGCGGTCTCGGCCGGCTTTGTGGAGTCGGCGCGTTTCATGGCTGGCTCTTGGAAGTCGGTCCTCTTGGCGCCGGCTTCCTGGAGTCGGCCATCTCGCAACTATCTTGGGGGAGGTTACCAAGGTCGGGTCGCCTTTGGAGAGTCGGCCCCTGGGGTAGTCGGCCAGGGGAAGTCGGCCCAATGCTTCGAACGCGTGAAGGCTCAATTGGCCTGATAGTTTTTGAAGAACCATGGGTAGTCGGTTAGGCTACCCGTGGCCATTTACTCCGACACTAACTATGCTAACTCTTATTGGGAGTGCGTTTAGTCAGGTGACCTATACGTATACGGTGGGAACAAGTACGTTAGAGCATCTATAGCTGCCGACACCAAATCTGATTTCTCAAACGTCCATGGATGCGCCCAGACACGTCCGTGAACAATGACCGATCAAATCTTAAATTACTCCTTTGCATCCAGATGTCTCCTACTTGAAACCTTAAATCGACACAAAACGTGCAACGAGGAAATCAACATACTACGTAGATCAAATAACCTATACTACCCTAATCCTCGTCGGAGATGTCCACTATCTCCTTGCTCGGCACCGGGTAGATGGGCGATAAACGCAACTCCGGCTCCGGCGGCTGCTCCGTGTTGGCCTCCGCCTTTGCCTCTGCCTCCCACTACTAGGAAAATGCTTATAGATAGAATTTTACCAGTAGCATTTGTTTATGACCCCACGCTACTAGTAGTTAGTAGTAGCGCTGGGTAGAAAGCGCGCTACTGGTATGTGTTAGCAGCAGTGCTTGTTACCTAGCCCCACGCTACTGCTAAGTGTAACACACCACACCCCTTGGTCAATAAATATTAGCAGCGTTGGTCGTCCAATCGGCGCTACTGTTAGTTTTGGATCTATAGCGCCTGTTTAGATAAACGCGCTACTGCTATTTTTCTATGTATAACATTTTACAAGTAGCGTGTTTTTCTAGACCGCGCTATAGGTAGTGCAACACAAGCCGTAGATATTTTGCAAGCTGCCATAGCAGTAGCGTGTTTTGGCTCCCCGCGCTACTGTTATGGTCGCCAGCCACATACTACCTTTCCCCTCCTTCCTCCCCTTTCTTCTTCCTCTCCCCTTCCTTTCTCCCCCTTTCCTTGCACCTTGCTTGTTCTAATGCTCATCCCCCTCCATCACCCCTCCATTAGAACCCTCCCTTCTTCTCTTCTTTGCCCTTCCACCACCCCCCTCTTCTTTGCCCCTCCAACACACCCCTCCATTAGAGCCCTCCCATCACCACCCCCTCTTTCTTTGCCCTCCACCACCACCCCCTCCATTAATGCCCTCCCTGCCCCTCTTCTTTGCCCTCCACCACCCTCTTCCATTAATGCCTTCCCTCTTCTCCTCTCTCCTTCTCCTCCCACTCTCTCCCTAGCTCTCTCTCTCCCTAGGGAGCTAGCTAGCTAGTTAGAGCTATATATATATATATCTAAAGCTACTAGGTAATTAAGAAGAAAGGTGCTCGATATCCCTCTCGACACATAGGTGAGCAAAAGAATGATTTTGTGTGGATAAGGACCGAAACTATATATATATATATATATATATATATATATATATATATATATATATATATGTGGGCGCTATGAGAATATACCGAATTGTGTGTGGCATAATTTGAGTTGCCTACATTGTGCATTTGATGAAATAATGTGGGTGACATGAGTTGCCTATGTTTTGCCGAAATGTCAATTCAATTCCGTTTCGGCGAATTTCGGGCAAACTCAATATGTCGTATGTTTAGGGAAGGTCATGCCGAATTTTTGCATGAATTTGATCCATGCATGCGTATATACGTGGTTATAATATTGGGACAATTGCATTTTTATCCCTAGTTGGTTCCTACCCACGGGTTTTGCCCTTACTTTTCGAGCTTGCTCAGTTTTGCCCTTACTTTTGCCGTCGAGGTCCCTCGAATGCCCTTTGACCGTTTGACCAAAACATTGAAAATTCATAACTAATTCATATGAACTCAGAAAAATGCAAATAAGATATCAAAATGTTCATATAAACATTACCTTTATGTGAATATCATTTGCATTTAGGACAAAAGCATCGTTTAAACTACCTGAGGTAATTAATGTTATTAACATTATTAAAAATAAAAAGGTATAAACAATATTTTTTTCATGAATAAAAATTACATGCAAATGTAGGTGATGTTTTCTGAACATCCTAATATCTTATTTGCATTTTTCTGAGTTCATATCAACTTGTTATGAAGTTTCCAAATAATGGTCAAAGTCGTTAGAACATTCATAACAAGATGATACGAACTCAGAAAAATGCAAATAAGATATCTGGATGTTCAGAAAACATCACTTACATTTGCATGTAATTTTTATTCATGAAAAAATATTGTTTATACCTTTTTAGTTTTAATAATGTTAATAACATTAATTACCTTAGGTAGTTCAAACGATGCTTTTGTCCGGAATGCAAATGATGTGCACATAAAGGTAATATTTATATGAACATTTTGATATCTTATTTGCATTTTTCTGAGTTCATAAGAATTAGTTATGAATTTTCAAAGTTTTGGTCAAACGGTCAAAGGGCATTCGAGGGACCTCGACAGAAAAATTAAGGCAAAACTGAGCAAGCTCGAAAAGTAAGGGCAAAACCCGTGGGAAGGAACCAACTAGGGGTAAAAATGCAATTGTCCCTATAATATTTACTCTGCGCGCAGGTGATCATGAAGGTCAATGGAAGGATGGTGGAAAGATACTGGCAATCCGCTGTGGACGACATGTATGAAAAAGACTGAAGGATGTTTTATGTCCGTGTCGAAAATGCAAAGGAATAGTCAGGCTCGACCCCTTTGAGGGTGGCACATTCAAGGCGCACCTGCTCATGCATAGTTTCATGCATGGCCATACTCGGTGGATAAGTGAATGATGATGATGAGGACGTCGACGGGACAGGAAATAACGACATGGGGCCACCAGACGAAGAGATGACCGATTATGTGCCCGAAGAGGAAGACGGCCTCGGAAATGTCGATGGCGAAGAGACAGTTCAAGGCGGAGAAGACGCGGACACGCCACCGTCGTCGTCGCTACTAAGTTCAGCCATGCGGGACCCGCATGTTTGAGACCTGCTTCGCAAGAAGCCGACTAGCGACAGAGCTGCTTCTAGAGAGGAGGCCAAACTGGCGCAACTGGAGGTATACTCGATGACTCCTTTGTATGATGGTTGCAATCCCAAGGTGACCCGCTTGAGTTTCACACTAGAACTTGTAAAGACAAAGGCAAAAAACAAATGGACAGATACAAGCCTGGATGAGCTTCTGAAGTATCTAAAGAACGTTCTTCCCGCGGGAAGCCTGTGTCCTACTTGTGTCGAGGAGGCAAAGAAAATCGTGTGCCCTCTTGATCTGCCACACATTAGATATCACACATGCATCAATGATTGCATCATATATCGGAACGAGCACGCGGAAAAAACCATCTATCCAAAGTGCAATGCTTCACGATATAAAAAGGCCGGAAAGAAAGCTCCACAGAAATTTGTATGGTACTTTCCGATCACTCCGCGTCTACAGCGGTATTTCGTAGATCCTAAGGAAGCAAAGCTTATGCGCTGGCACACGGAGAGGGTGAAGCCAGATGACAGAGATGAGCCGAAGCTCAGACACCTCACAGATGCTAGCCAGTGGAGGGCATTAAATGCTGAATTTGATTTTTTCACAAATGATCCAAAGAACATCGTGCTTGGCGCTAGTAGTGATGGCATGAATCCATTTGGCAACCAGAACACCAATCATAGCACATGGCCCGTGTTTGTATGGATGTACAACCTCCCCCCTGGTTGTGCATGAAGGAAAAATACATACACATGGCTATGCTTATTCAAGGGCCGAGAAAACCGGGAAATTATACAAATTTGTATCTCGGGTTACTGAAAGAGGAGCTACATACCTTATGGACAACGCCGACCAAGACATGGGATGCAAGCAAAGGAGAGTATTTCTACATGAGAGCCGTGCTGATCATGACGGTGCAGGACTATCTCGGTTATGGCTATATCTCCGGCCAGGTGTGCCACGGATATTGCGGATGCATGAGGTGCATGGATGATACAACTTCTCTGCAGCTATCGAAAGATGGCGGGTCTTCGTAAATCGTTTACATGGGGAATCGAAGATGGCTCGAGAAGGATGACCCGTGGAGAAAGCGTGGAGATCTATTCAATGGTAAGGCTAAGCATCGAGGTCCTCCACGTAAGCATAGCGATGCAGAAATATGTAAGTTATTGAAGAACTAGGAAGAGTGCCTCTCGCCGGGAAAGACGAAGAAAAAGGCGCCGGAGCCCCTGCTGATGGTATGGAAGACGAGATCTGTTTTCTGGGACTTGGAATATTGGCCCATACTCGACACGCCTCATAGCCTTGATCAAATGCATATCACAAAAAATATCCTTGAGAGTTTGCTTGGAACATTGATGAACATGCCGGAGAGGACCAAGGATGGGCCGAAGGCAAGAAAAGACTTGGAATTTTTGAATATCAGGAAAGATCTCCAAATGCCCGGTAAAAGGTCGTCAGAGGAGACCGAGACGGAGATGGAAGATAGGGGCAAAAAAGTAAAAAAGAAGGAAGAACAATATTGCCCCCCTCTTGCTTCACCTTAGATCCGAAGGAGGTTGATCAATTGTTCAAGTACCTTGCCGGAATCAAAGTTAGTTCTGGATACTGTGGGAAGATAAGCAGATATCTAGACACTAGGAAAAAAAGGTTCAGTGGGATCAAGTCTCACGACTGTCCTGTGATGATGACGCAGTTACTCCCGGTTGCACTTAGAGGGATTATGGACACACATGTGCGTGAGACGCTTACTGACCTATGCCACTTTTTTGATGCTATCTCTCGAAAGTCGATCAGTGTGAAGCAACTCCATAGGCTACTGGAAGAGATCGTTGTCATACTGAATGAGCTAGAGATGTACTTCCCGCCCGCATTCTTTGATGTCACGGTGCATCTATGTGTCCAGATCGTGGACGACATCATCGACCTAGGGCCGACATTCGTGCACAGCATGATGCCGTTCGAGAGGATGAATGACCTCATCAAAGGATTCGTTCGTAACATGTCTCGTCCAGATGGAAGCATAGCCCAGGGATATCTGACCAAAGAATGCATCTCTTTCTGTGAGAGTTATCTAGTAGGCACCGGAGACCCTGTTGTTGGTTTGCCCGTCAACAAGCACTGTGGAAGGCTCGAAGGCGAAGGCCACACCAACGGTCATAGGGATGTGAATGTGTTACGCTCGGGCCGACAAAACGACCTTGACAGGGCAAACTTAGTAGTGCTACAACACCTAGATGTACTAGAAGATTTCGTGACACTGCACAAAGAGACCCTCGCAAAGAATTACCGTGACCGTGGGATGCACAGGACGGACGCTGAAGTTATTAGAGAGCACAACTCCACTTTCTTGCATCGGTTCAAAGAGCGAGTTCTGGCTAATCCCCCGGAAGAGGGTTGTCCAAACGGAACGCTCATATACGCCTTAGCACATGGCCCCTCGACCAACCTCGCGACTTATCAAGCATACGATATCAACGGATACACGTTCTACACGGAGGAGAAAGATATAAACAGTGATGACCAAAACTCAGGGGTGACGATGGAAGCCATGATCGGGAATGTAATTGAAAGATATTATGGAAGCACTACTAGGGAAAAGCCTATACACAGAATCTTACCAGCAGCGTGCTTTAAAATAAGGCGCTGCTGCTACGTAGCAGTAGCGCGCGCAAACAAAACTCGCTGCTGAAATAAATGTAGCAGTAGCGCACCCGCTCCAAGACGCGCTAATGCTATGATTGCCACGACGCCGCCGCGAGGCTAGTTCTAGCAGCAGCGCGTTAATACAAAGAGCGCTACTGCTACGGATCATAGCAGTAGTGCATTTCCTCAATAACCGCTACTGCTAAGTTTACTACAAAAATTTAGTCTCACCTCGCTCCATGAAGAGAGTTTCTACCACCTTAAATATGTTACTTCTCAAACTTTCACAAGCACTTGGTCTTCATTGAACTCTATGTATAGAATTTGTGGCCGCAATATGAGTCTTCACCGGTTCCTAAACCGGTGAGGACTCATATTGACAAATCAGATTGTACACAAAAAGATCATGGATGATCAATGTATTTCAGATGTCTATTTTTACATGCTGACACATGCCAGTAGCGCGTTCTTTGTGAAAGGCGCTACTGCTAGGTCATTTAGCAGTAGCGCCTTTCTCTATAGCGCGCTACTGCTAAGCCATTCCATCTCCCACCCTCACTCTCCTCTATCTGATCTACTCACACTCACACTCACTAGGTCTCCCCCTCAACCCCCCGCGCTGGTCCTCCCCCGTCACCCCTCCTCCTCGCTGGACTTGGTACCGGTCTCCTCGTCCATCGTCCCTCCACTCGCCGCTGGCCGGCCCCTCCTCGCTCCGCCTTCCTCCTCCGTCCCCCCTCCACTCGCCGCCGGCCGGCCCCTCCTCGCTCCGCCTTCCTCCTCCATCCTACTCTCTTCTCCCTCCTCGAGTCGCCCCTCCTTCTCCCTCCTCCCTCCTCCATCCACAACCCCTCCTCCCTGCTACATTTTGATTTAGTAGGCTAGTTCATACGCAACATTTTGATTTAGTTGATTTAGTAGGCTAGTTGATTTAGAACATTTTGATTTAGTTGATTTAGCTGATTTAGTATGCACCATTTTATTGTTATTTTTTCTATACATGGATAGCTAGATGCTTTTGTTTTTCTGTAATAAGTTATTTTTTGGCAAAATGTAGGTGCCAATTTAGTTAAATTTGCCACTTGTTTTTTTAATAAGGTATAATTGTCCATCAAATTGCTTCTCGCGGACGAACCAAAAATATCACATGCTACTGTTTTTCTTTCCTGTGAAGTGGATCGTTAATCCTGTGCTCATATTGCTTTAGGAAAATGGTGCCACCACCACCACCACCATGTCGACTGTGCAAGTCAAGGTGTGCCAGCAGCCTTGCAAGTGGCAAGCTGTTCGGCATCTACTTCCAGCCGAGTTTTCGTCATGCGACGGTAAGAAAATAGATGAAATGTAACAACTATTTTAATTTTAGTGTTGGCATTACTGCATTGTGTCATTTTGATTTTTTACACAGATCGTCCCATGCAATGTGAGGTTGAAATTCAACAAGCTGACAGGAGACACTGTGACATTTGAGGCTCCTCGGGGGGCCGTACGCTATGGAGGTCGAGAAAGAACGCAATATGTCACAGATTAGAGGAGATGGATGTGCCCATTTACTCGCCCACATGCGTCTTACTGGTGGTGAGTTGACCAGCTTCTCCTTCAGAGCAAAAAGAGCCAAGCTGGCTGTCATTTATATCAACCTGGTGGAAGATGATGAAGATGACGAAGATGATGAAGATAATGAGGACCCACTCGATGAAGATGATGAGAACCCACTTCATGAAGCCATCATAGCTCAAAGAATGAGGCTGAGCGAGGAGGAGGTGTGCAACCTATGGGACATAATTCCGCCACGTGCTGACTTTGTCGGGGTGCCATTCGTGACCCGCCTGAAAAGTACCATGGTCGATCGGCATGAAATGGTATGTTATACTGACTGTAGTAATTTTATGATATATATATATGCTTTATTGTTATACTTACAAATGCAAATTATCCGATGATATGCTTAGTGAATCCAATGATATGCTAGTGTAGAGTCCAATGATATGTTGTGTGGAATCTAGTCGATGATATGCTTTAGTGTAGAGTCTGATCACATGCTTATTAGTGTAGAATCCAAGGAACTATTAATAGTGTAGATAATCCATATATACTTATTAGTAGAATTAATGCTTAATTACTACAAACATGTAGTACTATGTCTTTTGATAGTGTAGAAATCTATACTTAATAGAAATATATTTGCAAGAGTATGTGTGAGGTTATTTATTAATTGATATGTTTTTCTTATTCAGAAATTGCCAAAGAACCTATCTGTGAGTTGTGGTATCGAGCATGATAAAGTAGGCTCAGCTGGACTATGCCTTACCGCAAGGGGCTCCGTCACCACCTGTACTTACCACATGGACACAGACGGTCGCACACACATAAACTCGGTTGGGTGGAAGAGATTCCTCGTTGGCAAGAATCTTCGTGTTGGACATGCCATCCTAATTACTATCAGGAACACCCACCGCCCAGGCTTGAGGATGATGATCGTCGTTGATATCATCTAGAACTACATATGTGTGTGTGGCTATATCATCTAGAACTACATATGATGATCATCGTCGATATCATTAAGAACTACATATGATGATCGTCGTCGATATCATCTAGAACTACATATGATGATCGTCGTCGATATCACCTTGTACTGCTTGAGGATGCATGTTGACTATATATGAAATTATTATCTAGTACTCCCTCCGTTCCAAATTACTCGTCGTGGTTTTAGTTCAAATTTGAACTAAAACTACGATGAGTAATTTGGAACGGAGGGAGTACTACCTAATACCTATAATGCTTTATGAAATTGATATCTAGTAGTACCTAGTATCTGGAAATTGCAGTTTATTGAAACTGAAACTGGGTAGGAAGCTAGGGGAAATGATGAAACACATAGCAGTAGCGCGGGGCTAGGAAAGCGCTGCAGCTAACTAATAATAGCGTGTTCTGGAAAAGCGCTGCTGATATAGTCAATAGTAGTAGCGAGGGTACATACCGCTCTACTATTGACAGTTAGCTGTAGCGCCTTATTAGTAGCGCGGCTGCCCGCGCTACTGATAGCCTCAAAACCCGCGCTACTACTAGGGTTTTCCGTAGTAGTGAAGGGTCGAAGAGATATGGGAGCTTAACTACTCTGGATTGCATAGCGCAACGATGTTCCGTGTCAGATGGGCTAAGAATGTACAGAGAGAAAACCAACATTTCACTACCATGTGTATACCCGACTCCGATAGTGGTACCGTCAACGCCATCACCAAAAATGAGCAATGGGTACATGCTAAACACTTTACACAATGTTTCTTCATAACTGATCCGATCAATCCCAGCCATGTTGTCGTGAGGAGAAGCAAAAGGAGCATCGCCGGAATGGATGGAGTCGCCAACGAGGAAGACTACGACCAGTACGGTGATCCGATGAGGGAAGATGATGCTCATGACGATGAAACATACGTCAAGACAAGAATGAAGACTACATTACCTACGAAAGATCGTAATCCCTGGAGAAGGAAAAGTCACGACCATGGGCTCAATTATTCGACAACGAACAAAAGAGGGAAGAAGATCAGTCTGAAGCGTCGTCGTCGCCCAAGCTGACAAGCTAATCCACAAATTTTGTTTGTGTCTAGCTATTTTGTATACCGCCGATAGCGGTCAAATGATGTAATATATATTATACTAATTATTATCCAGAGGGTAACAGTGGTATTGCTCCAACGACAGACCAAATTAAACCTTAGCTAGCTAGAGCTATATATACCCCTGCTATACAAACTTTGTACAAATGCAAATGAAAGATAAGAAAAAGAAAAGTGCAAATGAAAGAAAAAGAAAAAGGAACTAATAAGTTGTGGAAAATGAAATGAAAGCAAAATCAAAAGAAATAGGAAGGAAGTTTGTGGAATATGAAAAAGAAAAAAGAAAAAGAATAATAAAAATAAAAATAAAAATAAAAATAAAAAGAGAAATATAAATATAAATAAAATAAAAAGGAAGAAAGTTTGTGGAATATGAAAAAGAACAAGAAAAATAAAAAGAAAAAGAAAAAAGAAAAAGAAAAAGAAAAATAATAATAAAAGTAAAAAGAGAAATAAAAATAAAAAAGGAAGGATGTTTGTGGAATATGAAAAAGAAAAAGAAAAAAAGTTAGCAGTAGCGCGGTTTTGCTAGGGCAGCGCTATAGCTAAGAAAAAGAAAAATAAAAAAATAAAAAGAAAAAGTTAGCAGTAGTGCGTTTTTGCTAGGGCAGCGCTATAGCTAAGAAAAAGAAAAATAAAAAAAGAAAAAGAAAAAAGGTTAGCAGTAGCACGTTTTGGCTAGGCAAGCGCTATAGCTAACTTAGCTATAGCGCGTTTTGCCAAGATGCGCTATAGCTAAGTTGCGTATACAGAGCCACTGCACCCATCTCTTTCCTCTGTCTCACTCTCGCTCGATCCGAACGATCCCCTTTCTCTGTGCCGCCCCTCCCCCGCCGCCGATGTCGCACCAGACCCTGACGCCGCACCCGCCCACGCCGCCGTTGACACGCGCTGCCCCGACACTCCCTCCCCCCGGCCTTGCCGCCCCCGCCCCCATAGGTCCACCCCCCGGCCCGGCCCCTCCCCCCGTGCCGCCCCTCTTCCCCGAGTTCTCCCCTCCACCGACCGGTGCCCCTCCCCCGAGCAGTCCCTCCACCAGTCGGCGCCCCTCCCCCAGCAGTCTCTCTCTCTCTCTCTCTCTCTCTCTCTCTCTCTTTCTCTTACCGGTCGTACGTGTTCTCTGCAGCAGGTTTCGCTCCTCCGGAAGCAAGGTTCTCGGCAAGGAGGAGAAGGACGCCGGTCGCAAGGTGCTTGGCTCCTCTGGCAGCAAGGTGCTTGGCTCCTCTAGCAGCAAGGTGCATCCCTCTCCCGCCCCATCTACCTCAAGATATGGATGCCATCATCATCAATTGCATCTTCTGTAGATATTGCATCTTCTATACTTGCTTCATTGCTTCATTACACTTGCTCTGTTCCTCTTAAGAAATGCTATGTCGGTGTACAAAAGTAGGGGCACTCCTTTTTACCCCTTTACTTGTGCACGGACAGTCGGAGCCGCGCCCACGGCCACACTAAGCAGGGCAGAGGAGGGAATCCAAAGGCACAAGGCAACCGAGGCAATGCAAAGACCAGAAGCATAAAAGAGCAAAGGGGCGAGGTGGATTCCCTCGGCAAGACCCTTGCTGGGGCGGCCTCCGAGGCCCAGGCAAGAGCCTTGCTGGGGCAGCTTGCCCAACGCCAGCAGAGCGAGCCACCCTTGAGCCCAAAGGTTCCAAACGCCGCCAACAACTATACTGGAACTAGGGATCGGGAGCCACCTCCGTGGTGGCATGTAGATCTTTGTGAAGATCATAAATATACAGGATCAGACGAGGACCCGAAGAAGATGACCCTCGGCGGGATTCTAGCCGAGGAAATCCACAAGACCCCCGGCAAGCGCCTTGTCGGGGACGACCGCAGCGCTACGGCAAGACCCTTGTCGGGCCCCACGGCAAGACCCTTGCTGGGCCCCCTGGCAAGACCCTTGCCAACGGCATCAGCAGGGCCACAGCCAGGCCCACACCTGCCAAGACTCCACCGCCGTCCCCAGGCAGCTGTTAGCTCAACCAGCTGGACAGGCACCTGCGTGGCGACGGGCGGCCTCTACACCGACTCAGCAAGCACCTGCGTGGTGGCATGCGACCCTTCGTGAAGGCTCCACCACTACGCCACCTCAGCAGCCTGCCTGCCTACATGGCGCTGCACACATCACTAGCCTGGGCACGTGTTGAAGCGAGGCAGAGCGGCGACGGACGGGACAGGCCTCGTTCCCGTCCCCGATAAAGCTAATGGACACCAAAGTAGCGCATTTAATGTGCTTTGTCCCGTAATGCCGGGCGATAAGCTCGCGCACTGTACACCTTTCCACCTCCTGTGTGCCACTGTGGCGACCCCTTTTTCCTATCAAAGGAGGCCTGAGGCGACCAGGAGAAGGATTCGGCTCTTTGGAACTACGCAGCCACCGTAGCTAGTTCGAGAGCTCAAGAACACTCTGAAATACAGACCAAAGCAGGACTAGGGTATTACGCATCCTCGCGGCCCGAACCTGGGTAAACGATCTTTGTGCTAGCTCCTAAACCTGCTCTTCTCACAACCCCGCGCCCGCCAACCGTAGGAGGGATTCCAGTGATCCCATAGGTGTCGTTTCCCCGACATCTTTGGCGCACCAGGTAGGGGGCGCAGTTGTGATAATCTGGTTTAGCAGCCAGCTTAGCAGTTCCTCGTGGCCATGACTTCTAAAGAAGAAGACGGCCAAGAGAACGGCGCCGCCTTCGAGCGCGAAGGGCGCCAGTGCGGCGACAGGAAAGCTAAGTCATGCCGAACTTTAAAGATTTCCTTTTTATATAAGGTTATTCCCCTCGGAGATCTTGTTCTGTGTATGGGAAACCTGCACGCAAAGGGGCCCTTCCGCTATTGGCAACGCCCTTGACCTGTTTCGAGTCCGCTCAACAGCTCAAGCGGCCGCGTCGAGAGCGGCAGGGTAGCCTTCTGCAATTGGCAAAGCTCTCGATTCTGACTCGGGTCAAGCTCGACAGTTCGAGCGGCCGCGTTGAGGGCGGTAAGGTGGTTCGCCTGGCAGCAAGCATACCCGGCAGGCTATTGGGGATCCGTCCTCAAGGCACCGTGGCCTGGGTTACGCGCCGGCAAGCCTACCCGATCCACGTAGGGTGGACATACAAAGGGGGATCAAACAGGGAAATAACATGCATTGTTTCCAAAAGTACTGCAGAGTTATATTACATCAATTGTTGCTGCGGTTCTAACTAAAGATAAAAATTGTGTTGGTACTGAACTTGCAGCAGCCATAAGAAACGGGGTGCCTAGTCTCGACGCTAGCCCTCTACCCTCTAGACTCCATCAATGCGGTTGATGACGGGCTCGATACGCTCCTTGAGCGGCGCGAGGTCCACATCCTCCGGCAAGCTCTCCAGCGCAGCGTCGAAGTCGAGGTTGGGATTCCAGTATGCCACCTTGGTCATGGCACCCTGGCAAAGCCTCCGGGCCTCATTGGCCCGGAAAGTCGCCTTGGTGGAGCGGAAATGCTCCAGGGCTCCGAGAACACCCTCGAAGAACAGGGTCAGCTTGGCGTTGGGGCTCACGTTGCGCTCCGGGGTGTACCTCATATTTGGCATCCCCATGGTAGCCAGCTACGTGGTGATACTGCCAGCGACATCTTCGAGGCGGCCGATCTAGCGGGTCTCGCCCTCCACAAAATCCTTGTGATTGGCGGCTTCGTTCTTCCGTTGCTGCTTTTCGGCCTCCAGATCCTTGGCCAGGGTCTCCTCCCGGGGCTTGGCCTCCGAGAGCGTCTCCTCAAGACCCTCCAGCTTTCGCTTCAGGTCTTTGATGGAGTCATTGGCCTTGGAGAGCTGCTCGGCCTTGTCGAGGACTGCGCCCTGCGCCTCCACCAGGGCACCGTTGTGCCTGTCCTTCTCCTTGGACAGCTTCAGGACCTGGTCCTTCGGCTCTTCCCGCTCCACCTCCAGCTCCTTCACCTTGCCGGCGTGAACCAGAGCCTGGGCATTGAGTGCCTCCCTGTGCCTCTGCTCCAGCTCTTGGGTCTGCTGCATGACGAGTTTCTCCACCTCCGCGTCCTTGCCACGGAGCATTGCAACGAGCCTCTGCTCCTGGTACCGAGAGGCCTCGGCCTGAGAGGCCTCGGCCTGAGAGGCCTCCTGCTTCGCCAGTTCCTGGGCCTTCTCGATGTCGGCCTGCTTCATGACGAGCGCCAGGTCACACTCAGCCAGCGCGTCCTGGGTGGCCTTCGGGTCCTTGTGGGCCTGGCGGAACAAAGCCTGCGCCTCGGCGACGCGCCCCTCGAGGCCCGCCTCAGCCTTGCCCACCACCGCCATCCTGGACTTGGCCTTGTCCAGGCGAGCGCGGTGAAGTGCCCGGAGCTTCCGGAAGTTGGCGCCCATGCCCTGGAGGAGCCGCTCTTCCTGGGAACCACCGTCACCGGCGCTCGGTTCGTCAACGACCTCAAGCCCGGCGGCAGCGAGCACTTCGTCGTCAAACACCTCCCCCTTGATGGGCGCCCCGGTGCTCGCCGTCCCTCGGAGGTGGACGAACAGGTCATCGCTCACCTTCAGATACCTGCCGGAGCTAGAAGCAGCGGAGGAGGAGGGTTGGTCGTCAACCACCTCCTCCTCGGCAACGGCCTTGCCGGCCTCCCCGGCAGGCCCCTTGCCGGCCTCCTCGGCAGCAGCCTTGCCGGGCTTCCCGGCAGGCCCCTTGGCAGCGTCCTCAGCGGGACCCTTGGCGGCCTCCTCGCTGGCGATCTTCTCGGCCTCCGCGCGTGACATCCTTGTTGACATCCTCGATAACGGTGTCCATATCCTCTGGATCCGCCGAGGGAGGGTCTGGATATCGAGAAATGGATGAGACGCAGCCATGACCAAGATTCATAGAGAAAAAGAGCAGAGACGGAAGGCGAGTGACTTACCCGTGCCGGGCTGGGAAGAAGAGGCCCCTTCCCTGCCAACACCTGGCGCTGAGGCGAAGCCACCAGTGCCCGAGTTTGCCTCCTCGTCCTCCGTGTGCATGGGCAGTCGGAGCCACGCCCACGGCCACACTAAGCAGGGCAGAGGAGGGAAGCCGAAGGCACAAGACAACCGAGGTAACGCCAAGACTAGAAGCATAAAAGAGCAAAGGGGCGAGGTGGACTGCCCCGGCAAGACCCTTGCTGGGGCGGCCTCCGCGGCACCAGCAAGAGCCTTGCCGGGGCAACTTGCCCAACGCCAGCAGAGCGAGCCACCCTTGAGGCCAAAGGTTCCAAACGCCACCAACAACTATACTAGAACTAGGGCTCGGGAGGCACCTCCGTGGTGGCATGCAGATCTTTGTGAAGATCATAAATATACAGTATCAGACGAGGACCAGAAGACGACGACCCTCGGCGGGATTCTAGCCGAGGAAATCCACAAGACCCCCGGCAAGCGCCTTGCCGGGGACGACCGCAGCGCCACGGCAAGACCCTTGCCGGGCCCCCCGGCAAGACCCTTGCCAAAGGCATCATCGGGGCCACATCCAGGCCCGCGCTTGCCAAGACTCCACCACCGTCCCCAAGCTGCTGTTAGCTCAACCAGCTGGGCAAGCACCTGCGTGGCGACGGGCGGCCTCTACACCGACTCAGCAAGCACCTGCGTGGTGGCATGCGACCCTTCATGAAGGCTCCACCACCGCGCCACCTCAGCAGCCTGCCACACATCGCTGGCATGGGCGCGTGTCGAAGCGAGGCAGAGCGGCGACGGACGGGACGGGCTTCGTTCCTGTCCCCAATAAAGCTAACGGATACCTAAGTAGCGCATTTCATGCGCTTTGTCCCGTAATGCCAGGCAATAAGCTCACGCACTGTACACCTTTCCACCTCCTGTGTGCCACTGTGGTGACCCCTTTTTCCTATAAAAGGAGGCCCGAGGCGACCAGGAGAAGGATTCGACTCTTTGGAACTACGCAGCCACCGTAGCTAGTTCGAGAGCTCGAGAACACTCTGAAATACACACCAAAGCAGGAGTAGGGTATTACGCATCCTCGCGGCCCGAACCTGGGTAAACGATCTTTGTGCTAGCTCCTAAACCTGCTCTTCTCACAACCCCGCGCCCGCCAACCATAGAAGGGATTCCAGTGATCCCATAGGTGTCGTTTCCCTGACATGCTACTGTTAAATCCTCTTAAAGAATGCTACTGTTAAATCCTCTTAAAAATGCTACTGTAGCATCACTAGTTAACTTCTTGCACTGACCGCCTTATGATCCCATTTTAACAGACCTATATATGGCAGATAATTAACCTGCCTAGCTAGGCTTCAAATCTTCAGGCTTGCTTGCTGTAGCGCATAATGCATGGTTAATTAGTGCTCTGCTCTAGGTGTGGGGCTTAATCACTAACTCATCAGATGGGTCCAAGCTAACTGTAGCTAGCTAGGTCTCTGCTAGCTCTGCTCATTAAGCCACAAAGGAAGTACATTAGTGCTCTAGTTTTGAGGCTTGATCACTTTGGGATGGGTCCAAACTAACTACGTAAGTACTGGCCGCTGCTAGGCATCAACCCGCCCGTCGCCGCTTATTTCTACACAGTTAAAAATGCTACTGTTAACAATTTCTTTGGAAAAATCCTCTTAAGGTCCATTGATGTTATATTTGTAGATTTGTACAGTTCAAGTGACTCTGACTCCTTGGTCTAAGTGAACTTCGTGGTCAAGTACCTCCACCCTCCGGTCTTTTTGGTGCTGACTGGAAAGCTACTATTTATATCAGTAGTTGTTCAAATACTAGTCTGTGACAATTGTTTCTTTTATTACGAGATGGTTTGTATCGAGAATCTGTCTATTTTTTTAACTTGCCTCTAAATGTGGCCATTTTGCATTAGAAGACGAAGAATAATCTATGTATTTTGCAGTTGTTAAAATGAAATGCAATTCTTGTCCATTGGATTCATATTTTTAGTTGCTAAAGTATTTGGAGTTCAAATGAAATGATGTCCATTGGAGTCCATTTGGTGGCTCCATTGCATTCTGCTAGTGTTGGCACATGGTAGTGAAATGCTACTTCAGCACATAGTGCTTATTGTCATTTGCAGGGAAATCGATTGCGAGTGACCTATGTTTTGCCGGAAATGTTGATTCATTTCCATTCCGGCAAATTTCAAGCACTCTATATTGTCATTTTCCATGAATTTCGGCATGACTTGTGCTAGAAAGTTGGACATATCGAGTGCTCGAGATTTGTCGCGACGGGAATGAAACGACATTTCCGTCAAAACAAAGGTCACTTTTTTTCATTATTCACTTTATTATATAAAGCTCGATAATTAAACGACTACGACATTGAACCCTAGGAAACATGACTGACACCGATGAGGCTGGAGGTTCTCAGTCCCAATTAGGTTGAGCACACGCCTACCTCGACTTTCTAGCGGATTAGGAGAGACAGCAAGCTGGGTGTCAGGACCCCCTTGTCATGACGGATGACGACGGTGGTGGCGCCGGCGCCGACACTGATGCCACCAACGACACCGGCACTGATGATGTTCCTAACTACAACACGGAAGGTGGGACCTCCCAAGCCAGTGAGGGAAAGAAGGAAAATAGGACACGACGCCGAATTGAGCTCGGCACTGGAAGACTAGTGGTCTCGGTGGCACCGGTCGGAATGACGATGTCGACCCATGGGATTAGGATGCCATGAAAAAAATCAACAACAAAGCCCTAGGGAAGTTCAGCAATGCATTGAGCGCTTGGAAAACTAGGATGAAAAAGGCAATTCAAGTAGACCATGAAATCTATGCCGAGATTGTTGCAGATAATCCGAAAATTACGATAGAGGACTTTGAAAAGTTCAAGGAGACTTGCAATGAAGAAGCTGCCAAGGCCAAGTTGGAGAGAGGCAAGCAGCTGTAGGAAAAAAACATGGGGAACCACCGCCTTGGAAGTCGTGGTTACACGGGAAAGAGGCCCGTGTGGGCTAAGGAGGACGCAGAAGGTGAACGTCAGGGGATCCCAGACCCATTGGCTGAGTTCACCGACCAGCATGAGCACGACTTCATCAGGGCCCGATTCTCGTGGGACCCCAAGAAAAAGATTTTTTTCACCGACGGGTCGACTAGGAAATTCATGAGAATACTGGTAATTATCCTTTTACCACATTACTTATTAGGTTCTTGTCAACGAAGTCTACTACATTCTAGTCGCATTCGTAAATGATTCACGGTCCATTTTGCAGAGAGAGCAACACAAGCTTGCGGCCGAAAGCGACTCTTCGACTCAGTCGTCGGCGAAGTACAAGTGGGACACTCCTTTCAACCGGGCCATGAACATAATGATGGGACACCCGCCCGGCTAGCGGCCGCAATATGGACGTGTGCACGGTGCCGGGGATGGTGCCATGTGGAAGTACTATTACAACGAGGACCCCGAGGCCAAAAGACAGAGAAAGAAGTTCAGTCAAGTGACTATCGACGAGAAGGTGGCGCGGGCGATGGAGAAAGCAAAAGCTGAGACCAAAGCTGAGATAATCGCTGCCTGTAGAGATGATATGGTGGCTGCCTTTACAAGCTTGATTCCAACTGTGGTCACATGGGTGCAACAAAATCCAAACGCGCCAACAAGTGATTTTCCCATGCCCAGCTTCACCGGGAGCAACTCAATGAACACCGCACCCATACCCATACCTAGTATGGCAACCGCACCCGCACCTCCTCCAGCACCTGCTCCTGCACCCAGCTCTCACAGCAGCCCTAGCTCCGTCTCTGGCTTGAATGTTGGGCCGGCGACATTGGCTGAGCTCGACGCCCTCACGGTAAATACGCGTCGCACCTTCATCAACTCAACTAATTAATTAATCTTCAGTTGCCGTTCTTTTTGGATCTCTGACGCCACACGTATATGTCTTTGTAGGCCGACTCCACTCCATGCACCCTCCTTTACCACATGAAGGGCGGGTTGGTGGATGTGGGGAAGGGTACTATAGTGAAGCCTAAGGATCGATTGTTTCACCGCCGGCAGATGCCTGATAACGCCTTAAGGGTCTCCGTGGCGAGTGTGACAGCGGGCTACGAGGGTTTCCCTCGTCCGATACAAACCGATGGAGAGGATGACGAGACCCCCACGCAGCTTGGCCAAAGCAAAATTTGGCCGATCCTCTGGCCGAAAAATCTTCTTCGTGTCGAGGTGGCCGGGAGCACACCAACGGGACCTCAGGAAGGTATGACCACAACACCACCTACACAAATACAACCATCATCATTGCTGCTTGCTGACATCGAGATACATGAGGAAGGAGGGCGAACCGTTCCGGCAGATGATGCCATCTGCCTCATGGAAGAGGATATGGATCATGACATGGAGGAGGCCGATCACCCTCTCCAGTATCTCAATACTTCCTTTGACAACGAAGTAACAATGAGTCAACCATATGAATATGAGATGCATGTACCAGAGTCGGAACGTCCTCGAGAGTGCAAGAAGTCTTTGTTCATGCAATCCTCGCAGGACACGCCTCCAGATGCCGGCTCCACCCAAGGTCAACTAATTGGCCAGAGTCGTCCAATGCTGAGCCCGACAGACCCACCAGCACCTGAGCCCACCAAGAAGAAGCAGAGGAAGAGAACGACGGCGAGAAAATCTAATAAAGCTGGCAATGTTGGTTCTAGCAGCCAGTCGCCTTCGACCAAGGTTGACAGTGTACCGATGAAACATGCGCCATTAATCCATGTCGCGGGAGAGCCAATGGTACCGGCGAATGCACTAGCTGCCATAGTAGGGGATCTCAGGAGACTCCATGACCATGTGCTTTCGACAGAGAGAAGCCTCCTCGCCTCGGATGATCTAGGATACCCACTTTATACGGTTCATGTGCCGAGAAGTTGCAAGATGTATGTCCACACATGCCCCACGGACCTCTTCTTCCTGAGGTTTGAGTACATCTTCCAGATGTTTCAAATGAGGACACTCGATTTTACGTTCGTCCGCCTGTATGCGCTGCACATGAACTACGTCGTCAGGAGAGAGCAAGTCACCGGTCTTGCGGTCGCGGACCCATACTACATGCATGAGGGCTTCTTCTCAATCAACGACGCCAATCGTCAATATGCGAGTCAGTACATCGAAGAATTATTGGTCAGCAATGAGGACAAAGAAGAAACGATTCTCCTACCTTATCATCAGAGGTAAGTCATCCGCGGATAGCACTATAACACATACATCCTTTCGTGCATTTCAATAGTTACTTTGCACGCATGGAGGCTAACTTGATCGTGTATTTTGCGCAGCGGGGGGTGTCGTGCCGTTCTCATTGTTCTTTACCCGCGTTACTCCCGCGCTCTATATTTGGACCCGTCGAAGAACATACAGAAGAAAGATTACACACACATAAAGTATGTTCTGGACAGAGCTATGCTGGGCTTCAGCATGCGGGGTGGCTACATCCAATGCAGAAAAACAATAAGGCCGGGCTTTGTTTCGGCCACAAGACTGACTTCTGTTGCATCCAGCAACCTGCAAGAAGTGAGAATGATGGATTCTACGTCATCCATCTAATGATGGAGTACAGAAGGGATGTGCAATCACTTTGCATGAAGACTTCATCTGATACCCATATCCAGAGATGGGCCGAAGCCTTTGGAGTCGTGCCGGATAATCGTCTTCGAAATGATTTCTACCGGATCTAGCAGGAAATTGCGTCCATCATCATGAAATATGTCTTCGAAGAGAATGGGATGTTCTACGGTGGCCCAATATCGCGAGCTGACGTCCGAACCCGCATTGCCCTACAGCGTCAGGACATGACGCCTTTCACTAAGCTTGGGTCCACCCTTCCGGATATGGACAGATGGGAAGAGTGCACTGCTTAAAAATAATGTATCTATTTAGTTACTTGTTACTTTCTGTACGACAAAACTTCGAATCTCTCAGTACGACGAAACTATTAGATGTATGGTGCCGCGCTCTAGTTAATTACTTTCGGTATGATGAAATTTGTTAACTATGTTTACTATATATGCTGCTTCTATTTCATAACTGTTTCGTTGAATTCGCTTCGTGATATATGTATATATATATGTATGTATGTGTGTGTGTGTGCATCTCTGACAGGTATATAGATCAACGATGGCGAGGAAGTGGTATGCCATGTATGTAGGGCATGTTCCGTGTGTGTATGATGAGTGGCCAGAGTGTTAGGCCCAAGTCTCTGGCTTCTCCGGCGGAAGCCAGAAAGGGTTTGATAGCAGAGCGGAAGCCGAAGCTAGTTACTTGAGATTCATAGCACAACAGGGGATTCAGAACCAGCGCCGCTGCAAAAACTACTACATAATACCGCTTTTGATCATCGTGATCGCTCTTATCTTCTATGCGGTCATATCATAGTCTACATAGATGATGAAACATGCGTATGTGACCATGTAGTTGCATGTATTGACAACTTGTAATGACTTGTAACACTATTTCGAGACATGTGTTCGACCATGATTGATGATGATGAGATACTTGAGACATGTCGAGACTCATCGATGACTCACTTGCTTTTCAATGAATATGCATGTTATTGTATAAACGATGGATCTGTTTAATTGTGTAGAGAGCCAAAACGCAAAAGAAAAATTGCAAAAGTTAGCAGTGGCATGGGGGTAAAGATTACCAGTAGCACTCAAGTAACAGTAGCGCTGGCTAGTTCCACGCGCTGTAGATAATTATCAGTAGCGCTGGGGGAAGCGCGCTACAGCTAGCTTTAGATACCAGTAGCGATGGGCCAAACAAGCGCTACTGCTAAAAAATAGCTGTAGCGCCGTAGCAGTAGCGCGCCTGCCCGCGCTACTAATAGCAAAAAAAACAGTGCTACTGGTAAGGGTTTTCCTAGTAGTGTCCGCATTAAGTTCGGCGAAAAGCGCGTTGGGTGGCTGCCCGTTTCTGTCGGATGAACTGCCGGTTTGCCTCGACATAGGCCTCATCCTGGATGGTCTCTATGATGGCCTGCTGCACCACCATCTCCGTCGCTTGGGTGATCGCAAACTCCGCCATGGCGTCCTCCATCTAGACCCCTGCAGCCGGCGCCAGCTCCTCCTCCGGCTGCTCTGCCTCGTCCTCCACCAGACCCCCCGAGTCCGGAGGCAGGCCAACAGCGGGCGGCACACCTCGCCCAGATCTCCTCCTCAATCTAGAACCGGCACTCCGGCGTGAGCATAATATACGCCGTCTTCTTTTACCGGGCCATGGCGAAGCCTGACGATGTACGAAGAGTGAGGTAGAGCGGGAGAGAGGAGGATGGGCTCGGGCTGGCGAATGAAGAGGGAGGAAGGGGATGTTGAAGGAAATATGCCCTAGAGGCAATAATAAAGTTATTATTTATTTCTTTATTTCATGATAAATGTTTATTATTCATGCTAGAATTGTATTAACCGGAAACTTGATACATGTTTGAATACATAGACAAAATAGAGTGTCCCTAGTATGCCTCTAATTGACTAGCTCGTTAATCAAAGATGGTTAAGTTTCCTAGCCATAGACATGTGTTGTCATTTGATGAACGGGATCACATCATTAGAGAATGATGTGATGGACAAGACCCATCCGTTAGCTTAGCATAATGATCATTTAGTTTTATTGCTATTGCTTTCTTCATGACTTATACATGTTCCTCTGACTATGAGATTATGCAACTCCCGAATACCGGAGGAACACCTTGTGTGCTATAAAACGTCACAACGTAACTGGGTGATTATAAAGATGCTCTACAGGTGTCTCCGAAGGTGTTTGTTGAGTTGGCATAGATCGAGATTAGGATTTGTCACTCCGTGTTTCGAAGAGGTATCTCTGGGCCCTCTCGGTAATGCACATCACTATAAGCTTTGCTAGCAATGTGACTAATGAGATGGTTGCGGGATGATACATTACGTAACGAGTAAAGAGACTTGCTGGTAACGAGATTGAACTAGGTATGAGGATACGGACGATCGAATCTCGGGCAAGTAACATACCGATGACAAAGGGAACAACGTATGTTGTTATGCGGTTTGACCGATAAAGATCTTCGTAGAATATGTAGGAACCAATATGAGCATCCCAGTTCCGCTATTGGTTATTGACCGGAGATGTGTGTCGGTCATGTCTACATAGTTCTCGAACCTGTAGGGTCCACACACTTAACGTTCGATGACGATTGTATTATGAGTTATGTGATTTGATGACCGAAGTTTGTTCAGAGTCCCGGATGAGATCACGGACATGACGAGGAGTCTCAAAAAATGGTCGAGAGGTAAATATCGATATATTGGAAGGCTATATTCGGACATCGGAAAGGTTCCGAGTGATTCGGGTATTTTTCGGCGTACCGGAGAGTTACGGGAATTCGCCGGTGGAAGTAGTGGGCCTTAATGGGACGTACGAGAAAGGAGAGAAGGGCCTCAAGGGGTGGCCGCGCCCCCCCCCCCCCATGGGCTGGTCCGAATTGGACTAGGAGGGGCACCCCAAAGGCACTCCAAGATTTGTCTTAGCCGTGTGCGGTGCCCTCCCTCCACAATTACACACCTCGGTCATATCGTCGTAGTGCTTAGGCGAAGCCCTGCGCCGGTAACTTCATCATCACCGTCACCACGCCGTCATGCTGACGAAACTCTCCCTCGGCCTTAGCTGGATCTAGAGTTCGAGGGACGTCACCGAGCTGAACGTGTGCAGATCGCGGAGGTGCCGTGCGTTCAGTACTTGATCGGTTTGATCGCGAAGACGTTCGACTACATCAACCGCGTTACTAAATGCTTCCGCTTTCGGTCTACGAGGGTACGTGGACAAACTCTCCCCGCTCGTTGCTATGCTTCTCCTAGATAGATCTTGCGTAATCGTAGGAAATTTTTTAAAATACTACGTTCCCCAACAGATGTGGCTAGGACTGGGGGACGTCGTCTGACATAAATAGTTGGACTTTGGCCCTCGGGGGGGGGGGGGGGGGCGAGCCAGAGCGACGCCACACGGTGTTCACATCCCACCAGAGAAGACACCCGTCGGACCATCGGGTATCCGGCTGTTTTTAAGTGGGACCCCATCGTCAGTCTGACGTGGCAGACGCGACCGGGCCTCCTCATATCCGCACTACATTTAGGCTGAATATGAGGGGTGCCGATCAACCCGGGCGCTTGAGCCCCATTTGAGGCGGCCATCTAAGTCGTGGTTTTTTATAAGTCACCGACTGGGCCATAGGTCCGTGCGTTTAGAAGGTATGGGTGCCCGGCAGTAGATGCTCCAATCTCCTCTGAATCTTGCGGAGATCACGTGACGGGAGGTACAGACTTTTTTCGACAGGTAAGACTGCACACAGTGGGAGTAATTAATAAAGAAAGAGAGGCATGTGGTAAGCCTGGCCATAGTGGTGGTATCTTAGCTAGTATCATGCACTTGAGAATAGCAAACACGCTGATCTGGCAGAGAATTAAAGAAGAGAGAGAGGGCTAGAAATATAGGTAGATACCGTATCATATTAAATCTTATGCTACTTTGTGTCATGCATGTCAATAAATAAGACAATCTATGATGCTACTCTATGGTACTATGCACTATGAAGGTAGTATCATACACTATTATGATATGCATGATAGTAGTATAAGATACTCCCCACTATGAGTAGCCTAACATAACTAGTTACTCATAGTATGGGTACCATTAGACATATCAAGACAAGATGAATCTACAACCTAATAAATGAAGTGTTGCATGACACCACACAAATGTTACCCCTCACTATGAATGTAGTAACATATACTAGCAACATATGCATATTACTAATCTAAGTTGCTCCCTCTGTAAACTAATATAAGAGCGTTTAAATCACTAAAGTAGTGATCTAAACGCTCTTATATTAGTTTACGGAGGGAGTACTTCCCACTCTGGCTAGTCTAACAATATGCGATCATCAAATAGTCTATTTGCCCCATATTATCAGTTAATCTCATCTCTTGTCCTAGAACCCGATAAAAGCGACGTTAATCTCTTGGTTGCATGGGTCGAGTAACGAGGAAGAAGAGCCTGCCAGAACCTCGTGCCGAATTGCTGGCCGCAGGACTGTCCACCAATTATGTGGCGGCCGCTTAGGCTGGTCATAGTGGGGATAATATAAGTAGTATCATGCATTTGGGACTCGCAAACATACTTATGTGGTAGGCAATTAAAGAAGAGAGTTGGTTATAGTAACATAGGTAGATACCGTAACATCATAAATGTGATGCTACTATGTGTCATGCATGGCAATAAATGAAACTACATATGATACTAATCCATAATACTGTGCACTATAGAGGTAGTAATATAGACTAGTAACATATGCATGTTACTAGTCTAAGTTAATCCGCACTATGACCAGCCTTAATCATTCAGAGTTTCACTTGTTTACGATTCAACCGTGCTTGTTAGCAGGTGAAAGCGGTTAAATTCAACGCACGCGTGCGGCGGTAATTTCCGAGCACCGTCGTGGCACTGTCATGCCGCCGAAAGCGCCCCTGCGGAGAGGCGCCGCCGTACCTGATGACCCAGAACGATCGGCAGACACGCGGCTTGGCAGACAGAATAGAAGTCATCAACCTCAGGATCCATCATGCCCGCCTAATAAATTGGCTAATACAGGCGGCGTTTGCAATGACGACGGTCAGGTCAATGATTTGCCTGGAGCGGATTGATGGGTGCTGATGTTAACGCTGATAGGATCAAAGGGGCTGAAATGGATCGAATATGGCATGGCATACGTTTAACCCAGTGTTTTGGTCATCATGGACTCATGCCCGTGCTTGGCAGGGATGTGTTGCCCGTGCGTGGCTTGACTAATTTGCGTGGGAATAATCCGATGTTGGGTTGGGTAAGGCCAACTCCACCGCACGACCCTAAACGGACGTCCGGTTTGGCCGAATTTTGTCCTTTTGGGATGGCAATGGGTTCGCCCATGTCCGCCTCTGTCCGTTGGGTTGTGGGTGTGCCTAATGCGCGGCCGCACCCCAAATCATGTCCGTGTTGGACGTGATAAAAAACAGAAAAACTAAAATACAATGACTTCAAAAAGTAAATAAACGCAGTTTAAAAAACTTAAAACATAATTTAAGGTGTCATGGCCACAAAACGGGCCAGTTCCGCGGTTCACTTAACGGCCCAATACCATAATTAACATAAAAACGAAGAAAAAATGCCGCCCGCGTGTTCGTGCCGCGCCCGTCGATGCCGTGGCCGTCGGTGTCGTCGTCGTCACTGACGAGGTCGGCGTAGTCCGGCGGCGTCTAGAGTTGGGCCGGCGGTCCATGGTGCACGGTGGCGGCAGGCTGGAAGGTGACAGGTGCCTGCACCACCTCCTCCCGAGGCGGAGCGTCCCGCTCCGGTAACCGCGGTGGCGTGGGGCACCAGTTCACGCCCCCCACGGCGTCCGCCATCTGCTCTGCCGTGCACGACCAGCTCCACCCCTAGCCCACCAGGCCCGGGTGGAACGCGGCCACCGGCGGTTCCTCCAACACCTTCTCCTTCGCCACCATCTCCAGCTCGGGAATGGCGACGTCGCCGGCCGCGGAGAGGGCCGTCATCTCCTCGAGGGCCTCCCATTGGCGCTCGTCGTGCGCGTGCATGGAGTCCTCCATGACACGCGCCATGAGACGGGCCTCATCCTCCGCTGTCATGCGAGGAGGTGGTGGTGGCGATGGAGATGGCAACGGCGACGGCGTGGGCGTGAGGCCGCGCACCCACGTACGCCCGCGCGCCTGGGGAGCAGCCGCTCGGTGCTCATGTGGCCGCTGTTGTGGATCTAAGACTGACAGTAGAATGGGGGGTAGGTATGAGGAGGCAAGATGCTAGCTATGGTGAAGTTGTACACGCGAGTTTTACGAGTTCAGGCCCTTCGCGGAGGAAGTAACAACCCTACGTCTCGGAGCCTGGAGGCGGTCGACTGGATTATGCGCGTGTGAGTTACAGGGGGTGCGAACCCTTGTCCCAGAGGAGGGGGTGGTTTATATAGAGTGCGCCAGGACCCCAGCTCCCCTCCGTTACATAGGGTTCAATGTTCATAAAGAGTAAGCGTTACAGGTAACGTCTGCAATAAAGTGTTATAAATGGTAATTAAGTCTATGAGCAAACACTCGACCGTTGCTGCGTAGAGTGACTTTAGATCTTCTGTATGTCGAGTGGTTTCTATGACGGTCGAGTGACATTGCTTCTTCCGAGTGGAATGTCTCTGGTCGAGTGGATGATGGTACCGTTCGAATGCTTCTGTCTTTAGGGTGATGCCCTTGGGGAGGGTGTCTGGGTCAGGCCTATGACCCTACCCTAGGTACATGGCTTCATCATTAGCCCCCGAATGGTTCAGGGTTTGAGTGGAGAAGGAGTTGAAAATACTTCCGATTAAGCTCTTGCACTTTGGGAGTGTCTGGTTGGGATCAATGAATCAACACGGTGACATCAACTTCTTTTTCAGTCGCCTTGGTCCATTCTTGGTTTTGCCGAGTGAACTTTTACTGAAAAGCTTCGAGCGTTGATATGGAGAAAATCTTCCGTCTGACCAGTTGTTCTGTTGCCCGCGGATCTCGCGGGATTCGAATTTTTGGGAAGCGCGCGGGGAGGAGGAGGCCGCAGCAATCGGGCTGGATAAGGCAGGGCCACCTCGATTTCCGCGCCGCCTTTTTCGCCATGTATCGCTCGCGCGACTGTTGCGGGATTTGATAAGATCGCCCGGGTCCACAAGTCAGTCACTCGGAAGCAACATCATATAAGGCATCGGTCCGGGGTTTTTGAACAGTGCGCTCCCATTCTTCCTCTTCCTTCTCTATTTTCTCCACCGCATCCGCTCCTGCCCCGGCACTGCTGCTCCGTTCGAGCACCGTCTGCTGCGATGGGGAAGGAGAAGACAGTGGCATTGGAGCGCGTGAAGAAGGCGACGGCGAAGGCGAAGGGGAAGAAGTCCAGCCGGGGCGGATCTTCTTCGAGGTCCGGTCTACCGCGCGGCTGGATCCAGTAAGATTGGATCCGGTCGACGATTCGCCAGGACAACATCGACGATCTGGCTGAGGAGGGATTGATCCCCCACGGATCTGCGCGGCTCCCGGCGGACGAGACTGAGCCCCGACCACAGGAGGGTGAGTGCATCCTCCTCACCACCCACGTCGACCGCGGGTTTTCTTTGCCTCCCCATCCTTTTTTCCGAGCTTTCTTGAACTTATTTGGAGCACAACTTCATCATTTTTCCCCCAACACCATCGTGTATCTTGCCGCTTTCGTGTCCATGTGTGAAAACTTCTTGGGTTGTCGACCACACTGGGGCCTCTTCAAGCACATTTTCACGTGTCGCTCCCAGTCGGTCAAAAAAGCCAATCCGAGTGATGAGAGGACTAAAGTGATCCAGATGTGTGGGGGTCTTGGAATCCAAATGAGGGGTAAGAGCTCTTTCCCAGCCATAATCCTACCCGAGTCAGTCTGGGGGTGGCAGTCGACCTGGTTTTACAGCAAAGACCAGCCGACTCCCGGTCAGTTGACTGGACTTCCCCCCTTTTCCGTGGCTCGAGTAGAGAAGCCCTCCGCCCTGAAAGTGACCCCGGGGAGAAAGCAGAGGTGAAGGTGCTGGTCGAGCGAGTGGTCCAGCTCATCCGTGATGGCGTGTGTGGGTGTCAAAACTGGCGGATCTCAGGTAGGGGGTCCCGAACTATGCGTCTAAGGCGGATGGTAACAGGAGGCGGGGGACACAATGTTTACCCAGGTTCGGGCCCTCTCGATGGAGGTAATACCCTACTTCCTGCTTGATTGATCTTGATGATATGAGTATTACAAGAGTTGATCTACCACGAGATCGTGTAGGCTAAACCCTGGAAGCTAGCCTATGATTATGATTGTTGTTCTCCTATGGACTAAACCCTCTAGTTTGTATAGACACCGGAGGGGGCTAGGGTTACACAGAGTCGGTTACAAGGGAGGAGATCTACATATCCGAATTGCCAAGCTTGCCTTCCACGCCAAGGAGAGTCCCATCCGGACACGGGACGAAGTCTTCAATCTTGTACCTTCATAGTCCAACAGTCCGGCTAAAGTATATAGTCCAGCTGTCCGAGGACCCCCTAATCCAGGACTCCCTTAGTAGCCCGTGAACCAGGGTTCAATGACGACGAGCCAGGCGCGCAGATTTTCTTCGGCATTGGAAGGCGGGTTCCTCCTCCGAATACTCCATAGAAGATTTTGAACACAAGGATCAAGTCCGGCTCTGCAAATAAAATTCCACATCACCGTAGAGAGAATACTATTTCCACAAATCAAATCTGCTGACAACTTTTCATAACGTGACGTTCTGCCGTGGTCTGGTCATGACGAACCGTTTTTCCGAGCCTACCACTGCACGTGTTGCAAGGCGGTTATATTGGCACGTCTTGTCGAAGCAGAGATCGTGTCCCTCTTTTCACGGGATTCTCATCGATACGGGTGTGGGTAACCCAATCGTGCCCGCTGGTATGACTCCTCGATCTTAGGCAAGTTCCAAACGGTCGTGCGAAGGGCGCTTGATATTCTCCCTCTTTATAAAGGGGCCAAGGCCTGTCCTTTTCTTCTCGCGCTCGATCTTTCCCTTCTCCCACCTCGAATTCCAGCACCAAAGGCGGAGGCTAAGCGCTTCGGACCTTCAATCATGTCCGCATCCAACCTTCTAGGCCGGTGGGTGGCCTCCTCCGTCATAGAGGAGGACATCAAGAAGCTAAGAGAAGCCAGGTATCTGACCGCCGAAATCTCGCACAGGCTGCCTGCTCAAGGGCAGGTCATCCCCACTCCCGAACCCAACGAGAGTGTCGTATTTGTTTCCCACTTCCTCCGAGGGCTAGGCTTTAGTCTTGATCCTTTTGTTAGAGGGCTTATGTTCTACTACGGGCTCGATTTCCATGATCTGGCTCCGGATTCCATCCTTCACATCTCGTCGTTCATCGTCGTGTGTGAAGCCTTCCTCCGCATCACCCCACACTTCGGCTTATGGCTCAAGACCTTCAATGTGAAGCCGAGGATGATCGATGGGCGACACGCAGAGTGCGGAGGTGCCATAATAAGCAAAGGCACCGATGCTCCATGGCCAGGGGGTTCCTTCCCGGAGATGTCCAACTTATGGCAGCGGGAGTGGTTTTACATCACGGCTCCCCGAAGTACTAAGTGGGCAGCTGCCCCCGCCTTCCGTTCGGGCCCCCCGCCACAACTGGCGTCGTGGATCAACAAGGGGCTGGACTGGGGGCCGGTTAATGACGTGTCGACACTGCAGAGTCGCATCCGAGATCTCCTCGAGAGAGATGTCAGCCTTGTCAAGGTAATGCAGGTCATGCTAGTTCGTCGGGTCCTGCCGTGCCAACGTCGACCTCTCCGTATGTGGGAGTTCAACCCGGAAGGACCGCGAACTATTCAGCAATTCTTCGGCGTGACGCTCGAAGGGATGTATGAATTGTTCTTCGGACCACGAATAAAGTGTCCGGACACCACCGAGGATGCGGGTCTAAACTGCAATCGTCCAGATACCCAGGTAAGTAATTCTGCGGCCGAACACGCTGTGTTTTTATTTATCACAACATCATTCTGAAAAGTCGCTCTTTGACCAGGACTGGATAAAAAAGGCGAAGATGATCAGGTGTTCGGCCCCCCTTCCCGAAGGCTCACCGGATCCTGTACTAGCCAGGATGCTTGAGCTTGCGCCTTATCAAGCGCCATCAGGGGAAGATAAAGGGAGGAATAAAGAAGCCGAAAGCGGGCCTCACTCATTATTCATCCAAACCGGGGGAATTAGTGCCTCCGCGAAGGAGTATAACCGGGGAGAAGAATCTAAAATTCCCTGTCCCCAAGGAAGGAAGAGGACCGCCTCTGAAGACTTGGAAACAATGGTTTCCAAACGAGGGAAGAAACCTTCGCCAGGGGGCCCTGCCCCGGAGGGCATCCTTACCGCACAGTGCCCGCAAGGGGCTCAGCCCTCCACCGAGCTATAAGTAAACAAAAGTACTTTATAGTAAATATATCCTGTTTCATCTCTGAGGACAATAACCGAGACGTATGTCTTGCAGTTCGGATCATAGCCCTTCTCAACAGAGTTCGTCTTCGGGGGATCTTCTTCCGGAGATGATGGAGAGCGAAACGCCTCCCCGTGCCTCCCCGCCTCATGAGGCGGGTGACCCAGAGGTGTCGTCACGTAGGATTTCTCCTGATCCACCAAGGCCAGAAGGTAACCCTTCGGCCACCCGAAGTCCGGAGTATTCGGCTCCTAAGGAGAACAACAGAAAGAGTCCGGGACTGTCCGGTGCGCGACCGGACACACTGATGGGTCTTTTGGAGCAAGCGGCTATCTCAGAGGCGCATCGTACTTTAATGGGTACGGTGGTTGAGAGGATTTCATCTGCCGAAAGTGGGTTGCATGAAGCTTTTATGAGCCTGCTGAGAGGCTTTGAGGTACGCAAAGTAATATGTATATTTTTGACGGTACCGCACACGCTAGGTGTGCCCTATGCAGATAGTAGCCCCTGAGACTCTGGTTGCTGTCGAAAAAGGCGGCAAACAGAGGATCATAGTCCCAGGTAATGATCATGCCGCTTTCATGTGCAGGCGGCTGAGGGTCCGGTGGCCAGCCGAACTGGTGAGTTTGCCGAACTGAAGCGGCAACTTGATGCGGCAGATGCCGACATCGTGCTTGTAAACAGGCGGCTTGACGAGGCACAGGGTATGTATTCTCCGGTGGTCAACATATATTAAGAGGAGCATGATGCTAGTATCTATAATATGCTGTGACTGCAGATGGAGCTGCCGCCGTGGAGACCCTTCGGGCGGAACCTGCCCGAGCCGAGGAACCAACCAGGAGGAGTGATGCGGCCACCCTAAAGGCAGTCGAAGAGTTAAGAGCCGAACAGGCTGTGCATCGCCAGAGCAAAGATAAAATAGCCAAGATGGCTGTTGAGTTGAAAGATGCCGCCGACCGTTATGAGCTTCTTGAAAGGGAAAGCCAAACGAAGACGGAGGACCTGGAGAAAGCCATGGTAGCAGCCAAGGAAACCCGCTCTAAAATCAGAGCGGCGAAGGAGGAGCTACGTCAAGCCGGAGATATCACGGCTGGGAAGCCCTTTTTGTTGCGGACGAAGTTCGGAGATCCTAACTGTGCCCTTCTGGATCAATTATGGAGTTCTGCAGACGCGTACTTGGATTTGGCAGCGAGCGCTGCTGATGCGACTGAGTTTTTCAAAGATCAAAAAGATCACGAAGTGGAAAAGTTGTTCTGGTCGCAGTTCAGTGCTCCAGCGCATCCGCTGCTGTTAAATGAGCAAATGGCCGAGAGGGCCGAGCTCCATAGGTTGTCTGGGCTTGCCATGAGGTCTGTTGTGGATCATATTTGGCCGGAAGGGCCAAGGTCGAATAGTTATTTTGGTTTAGTGCAACGATTTCTTGGTGCTGTGCCGCATATCGACGCTGTAAAGAGGTCGGCGTGCATAGAGGGTGCGCGGATGGCTGTTGCCCGTGTTAAGACATACTGGGCAGAGATGAAGGCCACCGTTATTGTAACCCAGAATCCGGCCGTAGGCCAGGTTTCGGCCGAGCACTATTTTGAAGAAGTCCTAGAAGGTGCTCGTTTAATAGAGACTCAGTGCTCGAAGAGTATCATGTTCGTGTGACATGTATCCCGATTGTAAAAACAATGTTATTTGCATTATAAAGGCCGTGTTTATACTTTTGCCTGAAAGTATTATGATGCCTCCTGTGCGGCCGTTTATGTATGTACATAACCTGAAAGTTTGCAGTCGTCGGCTTCAGCCCCCACGCATATAATGCGGGGGTGTTCGAAAAAGCGCGTGTTCACACTTGATCCAACGTCTTGGTCCATTAAGGAGGTGATAGCGCGGCGAACAAGGCAATCAGACTATATTGCTTTAACACTTTCACTTAGCCATAGGAGTTTGACGGTGGGGCTACTATATAGCCCCTGGCATTTCCGCGTCTATCCGAATACGGTGCGCGTACATACATGACCGGGAAACCGGTCCTTCGTTAATGCGGAGGAATCGCGAAGATTCCGATGAGTCATCGAGTGGTTGACCAGTCTCGCGCTTTATCATGACAGTCAGTTTTCGGCTTTCTCGACTGAGGTGCTCGTCTAGATGAACCAGGGCACAATCGCAGTAGTTCTGCCGGTGCCACCTTAGTCGATAGAGCGGAACGTAAGGTAGCAAAACACGGGAGCCGGGCAAACCCAACTATTAACCAAAGACATGATTCGGAGCTGATGCATATAAGGCCAAACTCGCGACGCCGAACACTCCCTAAGGTATTCGGTCTTTACAACATATACCGGGCTGAGTAACGCCCTTGATAATGAACCCTGAATTTCCAGGTACGTGCATTAGTCTGACGTGGCGAAATGCCAATAACGCCAGCATCCCTCTCGGTTGTGTTGAGTATCCGGAGGGTGTGAAGCAACAAGAGACAGTAAGAAAGGTTTACACAGGGTCTTAATCTAAAAAGAAACCTTTGAGCGGGGCCCTGCTGCACGTCTGCGCCTGTGTCTCCGTTGTGCCGTATCCTGGAAGGGTGTAGCACGATTATCATCTGTTAAAAGAGAAGAACTTAGGTGAAAGTTGTCGTGCGAAAAATTGGTTATTCTTAATAAACCATTAAAATTCAATATAAATAAGGTCGAGCCGAACTGTAGCCTTTTTTACATGCGGGAAGCCCCTAGCACCATCTATGGGGGTATATTCATCAACCCAATCTCAGGTTTATCTAAGCTGTTACAGCTAGTGGTGCGCCGGACTCGTCTAGCCGTGTCCGCGGTCTTGACGACCGATCGTTTATGCTAGTTGGAGAGGCCATTTAGTGTTCGGCTGCTAAAGCCGCCGCACATTCTTCCGCGCGTAAGGAACGCTCAGTGTTTCCGCTAACTATGATGATGCCGCGTGGACCGGGCATCTTAAGCTTAAGATAAGCGTAATGCGGTACTGCATTAAAACGAGCGAAGGCCGTTCTTCCGAGTAGTGCTTGATAGCCGCTTCGGAATGGAGCGATGTCGAAGGTTAACTTTTCACTTCGGAAGTTGTCGGGAGAACCGAATACAACCTCTAGTACGAGAGAGCCCGTGCAGCGGGCCTCTGGGCCTGGTATTACTCCTTTAAAGGTAGTATTGCTTTGGCTAATTCTCGTTGGGTCTATCCCCATTTGCGGACTGTGTCCTGATATATCAGATTAAGACTACTGCCGCCATCCATAAGGACTCGGGTGAGATGGTATCCGTTGATTATTGGGTCTAGCACCAAGGCAGCCGATCCTCCGTGCCGGACATTGGTCGGGCTATCCCTGCGATCAAAAGTGATCGGGCAGGCCGACCAAGGGTTGAACTTGGGGGTGACGGGCTCTACGGCGCATACGTCTCGGAGTGCGTGTTTGCTCCTCCTCTTCGTCACGTGAATCATGTTCACTGTTTTGACCTCTGGTGGGAACTTTTCCTGTCCCCCAGTCTTTTGCTGGCGAGGCTCATCCTCGTCTTCACTTGGTGTCTCCCTCCCCTTGTGTTCGGCGTTTAGCTTACCGGCCTGCCTGAAAACCGAGCATTCTCTGTTGGTGTGATTCGCATGTTTGTCGGAAGTGCCATGAATCTGACATGATCTGTCTAGAATCTTGTTTAGGCTGGACGGTCCATCTCTGCTGCTTTTAAATGGCTTCTTCCGTTGACCGGGTCGAGAGCCCCTGAATCCGGCGTTTACCGCCGTGTTGTCTGGGCTGTCTTCATTGTTTCGACGCTTACTTTTATTGCGTCGTGGTTTTCCATTACCGTCCCTGACCTCGGATGTGCCTGGGTTGCTGGTGCCGCTACGGGCCAGCCAACTATCTTCGCCCGCGGAAAAGCGGGTCATAAGGCTTGTTAGGGCTACCATTGTCCTCGGTTTTTCCTGGCCGAGGTGTCTGGCGAGCCATTCGTCCCGGACACTGTGTTTGAAAGCCGCTAAAGCTTCGGCGTCCGGGCAGTCGACGATCTGATTCTTCTTAGTGAGGAATCTGTTCCAAAGCTTTCGGGCTGACTCTCCGGGCTGTTGAATTATATGACTTAAATCGTCTGCATCCGGAGGTCGGACATAGGTCCCTTGAAAATGAGCCCGAAAAGCATCCTCAAGCTCTTCCCAACTTCCGATTGAGTTTTCGGGGAGGCTCTTCAGCCAGTGCCTGGCTAGTCCTTTCAACTTGAGGGGCAAGTATTTGATGGCGTGGAGATCATCTCCACGAGCCATATGGATATGAAGGATAAAGTCCTCGATCCAGACCCCAGGGTCTGTCGTTCCGTCGTACGCCTCTATGTTCACGGGCTTGAATCCCTCTGGAAATTCGTGATCCAGCACCTCATCGGTGAAGCATAGGGGGTGCGCAGCACCCCTGTACTTGGATGTGTCATGACGTTCTGACGGTTGCAGTGTTCGGTTTTGATTCTGTGCCGGAGCGCGCTTCCTAGATCCGTAGATGGACCTGGCCATACCGACATCGTTAGCTGCCCTATCGCGGCCACGGGGTGGTCGATCCGGCTCATCGGCCGTTTTATTTTTCGGCTGTATAGGCTCTAAAGCCTCGTCATCGAATTCAGGCAGCAGCTTGCGCTTTGGATAGCTTTTTGTGTGGCGACTGCCACCATACTTTTCTATAGTGTCGAGCACTTTGTTCCATCTACTGTTGAGTGTATTCTGCGTGGCCTTGAGCGTTTGCTTCTGCTTCTTTAGACTACGCAGAGATATTGCTAGCACACAAAAAGTTAATGGTATTTCATAACTAATGGATTGAGCAGCACGCAGTAACGAGAAGCCTTCTCTGGAGGTTCTCTTGCTCCAAGTGCCTTTCCGGGATGATGTGTGCATCGTCGTCCGGACTGTTCTCCTCTCCAGAGACAGGTTGATTAGCTTTATCCTCGGCGCCACCGTGATCAGACAGCGGCCCCGTACTATGTTCGCCGTCCGTTGGCTCGTCCTGCTCTGTTGTTGGGTCCGTGTGGTCATTGTTTCCTCTGGAGTCGACCGGGGTATTATTTATTCTTGCGCTGCTATCGCTGTTTTTGCCGAGGCGGGTTTTGGAGCGGCGCCTACGCCATCGCTTTGGTTGCTTCTCGAGGGAACTATCCCTCGCTGCATCCTTCCGTTCCTCGTTATTGTTTTCTTTGGGTGTATCCACCATATATATATATATATATCGTGTGATGAGGTGGCTGTCCAGCGCCCTCTGGGCGGTGGTTCCTGTTCCTCTCATGCATCGTCGTCCATACCGTCGATGTCTTCGGAGTTGAAATCGAGCATGTCGGTTAAGTCGTCGACAGTGGCTATTAAGTGGGTGGTGGGTGGGAAACGAATTTCTTCGTCGTCCACTTCCCGCTCGAGCCGGACATAGTTCGGCCAAGGGCCTCCTGACAAGGAGAGAGACCTTAATGAATTTAGCACATCGCCAAAGGGCGAGTGCTGAAAGATATCCGCGGAGGTAAACTCCATGATCGGCGCCCAATCAGATTGGATAGGCATGGACGCAGGCAGTTCGGAGCCTGTGGCCGGGGACGAATCCAAGGATCTGGCGACACAGGTCTCATAGGAGGTGAAGTCAGTATTCGGCTCTATCGCCACTGAGTGTGCGGCCTCCGAGGAGGGGTCCATCCACCCATCCTCGGACGGCGCAATCGGCTCCGGATCTAGGGCCGGAGTAGCCACGGGTGTGATCTCCCGAACACCGCCCGACGGCAGAGCTAAGTCGTGCTCGTCGTGACTGTGCGGCGCACCTGACATGGGCTCGAATCCGTCAAAGATCAAGTCTCCGCGGATGTCGGTAGTATAGTTTAAGCTTCCAAACCTGACCTGACGGCCAGGGGCGTAGCTTTCGATCTGCTCTAGATGGCCAAGCGAGTTGGCCCGCAGTACGAAGCCGCCGAATACGAAGATCTGTCCGGGGAGAAAAACCTCACCCTGGATCGCATCGTTGTCGATGATCGAAGGAGCCATCAAGCCTTATGGTGACAGCACAATGGAACTCTCAATGAAAGCACCAATGTCGGTGTCAAAACCGGCGGATCTCGGGTAGGGGGTCCCGAACTGTGCGTCTAAGGCGGATGGTAACAGGAGGCGGGGGACACGATGTTTACCCAGGTTCGGGCCCTCTCGATGGAGGTAATACCCTACTTCCTGCTTGATTGATCTTGATGATATGAGTATTACAAGAGTTGATCTACCACGAGATCGTGTAGGCTAAACCCTAGAAGATAGCCTATGATTATGATTGTTGTTGTCCTACGGACTAAACCCTCCGGTTTATATAGACACCGGAGGGGGCTAGGGTTACACAGAGTCGGTTACAAGGGAGGAGATCTACATATCCGAATTGCCAAGCTTGCCTTCCACGCCAAGGAGAGTCCCATCCGGACACGGGACGAAGTCTTCAATCTTGTATCTTCATAGTCCAACAGTCCGGCTAAAGTATATAGTCCGGCTGTCCGAGGACCCCCTAATCCAGGACTCTCTTAGCGTGAGCGGCATGGATCTGTTGGAAGTCTTCCTCAGCCGACGCATTCAGCCGCTTCAAGCCCGTGACCATCCGATGTGGATGTATTCGGGCATTGACAATTCCACTCGGATCCATCCAGAAGAAGTCGACGAGGATACGGTGGAGAAGTGGTTGAGGGGTATCACTGGCAACAAAGATAACCCCAGGGGGCCAGGAGATTCCCTCCACTTGACAACTCGCACCAAACAGACAAGGTCCAACTCTGAATTGTCGAATGTTATCTTGATTTATCATGTAACTGCTTGCAATCAACCGACTAACTTTTGTCTTGCTTGTTGTCTTCTAGGCTCTTACTGAGATGTATTTGATGCCCAACGGAGAGCAGGAGCAGGATCCGGAGGGGGAGGCGAGCGGAGGCGAGAGCGGCGAGTGGCATTCTGATGGTGAAGGGGATGAGGAGAGCTCCGACCTGAGTGATGAAGAAGAGGTCGACTCACCTCCCCGTAGGGAAAGGCGATCCAAGCTCACCCACGATCCCACAAGCCACCGCGACAAGGCAACGGTTCAGACTGCGCAGTCGTCAAAGCGTCCTCGGACGTCTTCTCCAGCACTGACTGAAAAGGCTCTGAAAAAATCCAAGGTCGTGCCGCAGAAGACCCGAAAGGTGCTGCCCAGAATCAAAATCGACATCCCTGTTGCCTCTGCATAAGTGTCATGTCTTCAGTTTTACCCGAAAATCTGCGTTGTCTATTTTTCCTTGGTTTGACCGAATGAATCTTGAAACTAGCAGTGCCGCTACCTCTGGGACCTCAGCTTACAAAAACGAGGATGAGGACATGGAAGATGCGGTCACCTCCAACCCAGGTATAATCTTTGTGATCTTGTCTTTGCTTTGTCGATTGAACTACGATATAACCAATCGAGGATGAACTTTTGGCAACTGATCTTTTTATAGCTCCTCTCAACGTCATTGATCTCCCCGACGACGATGACGACGAGCCACAAAGGCCCTTGGGGAGAAGATACAGGAAAACGTCCGCTGGCAAGACGCCTCAGTCGACGCCGATGGTGGAACCGGTAATTCAGGACGCCGGCGATGCCAATCGGACTTCCATCTCCTTCGCCATACCGCTGTCGAGTGCTCAGCCTTCAGCGTTAGCCGCGTTGACTCCCGCCGATCCACCTTCACTTTTTGCTACACATCACGTCCCAGAGGACCAGGTGGGTGCTGCCAAAGAGGCTATACGCCAGGCAGGCATTATGATGGAGAAGATGAAGATGGTGCGGGAAGCCAGCCAAGCTGCTTATGATGCCAGCTCTGCTCTCCAGAGCAACGTCCAGGTTAGCAAATTGTTGACTGTCTCTTTTAGCATGTTCTGTTAGGATATGCTACCTGAAAACTTTCTTTCAAAGAATCTTTTCATCTGTCTGTGCTTCGCATCTGTACACCCACTGGGTGTTCTGATTTGCCACTGAGCAAACTTGTATCTTAGGTCGACTAGGTTCTGTCGATTGGATTTTTGAACTAGTGGGGGCACGCTGAGTGCGCCCACTGGGTGTAGTCCCCGAGACCATAGGTGACTGCGGGTAGTCGACTGTGGTCTGAGAAGCTAAATTTTCCACTCGGTCTGGACGGACCATGTCGAGTGGAATCCGAACCAGTGGGGGTACGCTAAGTGCACCCGCTGGGTGTAGCCCCCGAGACCGTGGTCGACTGCGGGCAGTCGACTACGGTCTTAGGTCCTCTTTTTTTACACTCGGCCTGGACAGACCACGTCGAGTGGAAACTGGACCAGTGGGGGCACGCTAAGTGCACCCACTAGGTGTAGTCCCCGAGACCGTGGTTGACTGTAGGCAGTCAACTACGGTCTGAAAACAACTTGAATTTATCGAACTATTGTTCTGAAGTAACTAATATTTCCATCTGTCGATTGACTGTCTCTTGATTACAGAAGTTTTGTGAACTCCGAGTTCGTTTTGCTGAATTGGAGAAAAAACAGATTAAGCTCAACCTCGATCTGGAACTGGCGAAGACAAATCTGCAGAAGGCCAAGGATGAAGCTGCTGGTAAGAGAAAACTTGCCGACTGACTTCTCTCTGGACCAGATTTTATTTTGCTTTTTCTGAACCGAGCGTTGTTTCTTTTCAGAGAAAATGAATCAAGCTCTGGCGAAGAAGGACCAAGATCTTGCGGCCGCACAGAAAGCAGCTGACGAGAAAACTGCTCTCGCCAAACAGAAGCTAGCTTCGGTCGGCAAACTGGAGGAAGAAAACACCAGGCTGAAAACTGCCCTTGATGAAGCCAATAAGGAAGCGACTCGCCTGAAGAAGGACAAGAACAATCTGAACGAGAAGATGGAAGGCATTTCTCGCAAGAGGGACGACCTGGAGAATTATCTGGGAGGTCTTGACAAGCAGTTGTCCGTCATGCTTGAAGGTATTTTTCTTTGAACCGACTGACTTGTCATTGTCGACTCGATATACAACCGCTGACTCATCTTTGAATTGTATGTACAGAATTTTGCCGGAACTTCGAGGAAGAGACTGGGCGAGTTGAGACAAGCTTGGACCCCATCCATTCTCCATGAAAGACGAGGCTGCCATGAATGTACTCCGATTGGAATCTCGTGTTGCGGGTGTTGTTGATTATCTTGCTCGACTGAAGGTCGCAATATCGCAGATCGTCACAGCACTCTGGCCAGGGGCAACGCTCCAAAATGACCTCGAGTCTCTCATGACTTGACTTAATGAGATTCCCGGTCGAGTGCAAGAATGGAAGAAGTCTTCTGCTGCGGCGCTGATGTGGCTCTGTCTTTGGTCCATGTCCACTTCAAGGAAGCGCGACAAGAGAAGCTGGCAGCGATCAAGGTCGCCAACACCAAGAAGCATGACTTCCAATCTTTCATGGAGACCTTCATTGCTGCTGCCACTCGGATTGCCGACGGAATTGATCTGGACGAATTCGTCGAGCCTGCCATCCCTCCTCCTGCGGAGTGAACAAACTTTTGTGCCCCACCTTAAATTTGCCTCGGAATGCCGAGTGATTTTGTAACCGTTAAACTCCTTCGGGATTGATGCCCGAGTACTTTAATCCCTGGTCGAAACCTTAGGATTTATCTGAATTTGGTTTATCTCGGAATATGCTTGTGCTTGCCTTCGAGTGGAATTTGTTCTTCACTCAGAATATTTTTTTGTACTTGAGATGCAGCTCTGGGGAAGAGGTTCCAGTCGACCTGCACCTCGTCGTCCTTGCGGATGAGGATGGAGCGCACGTTATACTTGTGGCGCAGCTCTGAGGAGAAGGTTGCAGTCGACCTGCACCTCGTCGTCCTTGCGGATGAGGATGGAGCGCACATTATACTTGTGGCGCAGCTCTGAGGAGAAGGTTGTAGTCGACCTGCACCTCGTCGTCCTTGCGGATAAGGATGGAGTGCACATTGTATTTGTGGCGCAGCTCCGAAGAGAAAGTTGCAGTCGACCTGCACCTCGCCGTCCTTGCGGATGAGGATGTGTTTCAAACTTAGGCGAGTACCGGACTGCAGCTAAGCCCCCGAGTGGGAGGTTAGCTCACCACTCGGTAGGATTTTTCAAACTTAGGCGAGTACTGGACTGCAGCTAAGCCCCCGAGTGGGAGGGTTGCTCACCACTCGGTGGGATTTTTCAAACTTAGGCGAGTACTGGACTACAGCTAAGCCCCTGAGTGGGAGGGTTGCTCACCACTCGGTAGGATTTTTCAAACATATGCGAGTACTGGACTGCAGCTAAGCCCCCGAGTGGGAGGGTTGCTCACCACTCGGTAGGATTCTTCAAACTTAGGCGAGTACTGGAATGCAGCTAAGCCCCCGAGTGAGAGGCTTGCTCACCACTCGGTAGGATTTTTCAAACTTAGGCGAGTACTGGACTGCAGCTAAGCCCCCGAGTGGGAGGCTTGCTCACCACTCGATAGGATTTTTCAAACTTAGGCGAGTACTGGACTGCAGCTAAGCCCCCGAGTGGGAGGGTTGCTCACCACTCGGTAGGATTTTTCAAACATAGGCGAGTACTGGACTGCAGCTAAGCCCCCGAGTGGGAGGGTTGCTCACCACTCGGCAGGATTTGTCAAACTTAGATGAGTACTGGACTGCAGCTAAGCCCCCCGAGTGGGAGGGTTGCTCACCAATCGGTAGGACTTTTTAAACTTAGGCGAAACGGATTCGTAGCTAAGCTCCTGAGTGAGAGGCTTGCTCACCACTCGGTAGGATTTTTCAAACTTAGGCGAGTACTGGACAGCAGCTAAGCCCCCGAGTGGGAGGGTTGCTCACCACTCAATAGGATTTTTCAAACTTAGGCGAGTACTGGACTGCAGCTAAGCCCCCGAGTGGGACGCTTGTTCACCACTCGGTAGGATTTTTTAAACTTAGGCGAAACGGATTCACAGCTAAGCCCCCGAGTGAGAGGCTTGCTCACCACTCGGTAGGATTTTTCAAACTTATGAGAAACGGATTCGCGGCTAAGGCACCCACTGGGGGGTTTGAAACATATAACAAAGCAACAACAAACATTTAGGAGACTGTAAACTATGTCTTTGATAATCAAACTAGAAGATATTTCTTATTATATCTGAATGCTTAAGTGTAAAAGGGGCGGAGCAACTCCGCATTCCAAGCGCGTGGCTCGTCTTTCTTGTGCTCGACGTTGTAAAGGTGGTATGCTCCATTGTGGAGTACTCTTGTGACGCTGAAGGGGCCTTCCCAAGCAGGAGCAAGCTTGTGTGGTTTCTGCTGATCCACTCGAAGAACCAAGTCTCCCTCTTGAAATGCTCGACCCCTCACATGTCTGGCGTGGAATCGATGCAGGTCTTGCTGATAGATGGTTGACCGGATCAGGGCCATCTCTCTTTCCTCTTCCAGGAGATCAACTGCATCTTGCCGTGCCTATTCTGCTTCATTTTCTGAGAAAAGCTCAACTCGGGGTGCATTGTGAAGCAAGTCACTCGGGAGTACAGCTTCAGCTCCATAGACCAAGAAGAATGGAGTTCGGCCAGTCAACCGATTGGGAGTTGTCCTCAATCCCCAAAGCACTGATAGAAGTTCATCGACCCAGGCGCCTGCTGCATGCTTGAGATCGCGCATCAGTCGGGGTTTCAGTCCTTTGAGAATCAATCCGTTTGCTCTTTCAGCTTGTCCATTCGACTGGGGGTGGGCAACTGAAGCATAGTCGACTCGAGTGCCTTGGGAAGCACAGAAGGCTCTGAACTCATCAGAATCAAAGTTCGACCCATTGTCGGTGATGATGCTGTGCGGAACACCATATCTGAATGTTAACTCTCTGATGAAGCTGACAGCAGTACTGGCTTCAAGACTTTTGATAGGCTTGACTTCGATCCATTTGGTGAACTTGTCGACTGCCACGAGCACATGAGTGAAGCCGCTCCTACCAGTCTTGAGAGGTCCAACCATATCCAATCCCCAAACAGCAAAGGGCCCTACGAGTGGAATGGTCTTCAGGGCTGATGCAGGCTTGTGAGACATGTTGGAGTAAAACTGGCAACCTTCACATTTGTCGACTATTTCTTTTGCCATCTCATTTGCTCGCGGCCAATAAAATACCGCTCGGTATGCTTTGGCCACAATGGTCCGAGAAGACCCATGGTGACCACAGGTCCCCGAGTGGATGTCATTGAGGATCACTTAACCTTCTTCTGGTGTTATGCATTTCTAGCAGACTCCAGTCACACTTTCTCTGAACAACTGTCCTCTTAGCACAGTAAAGGCTTTGGATCGACGGACGATCTGTCGTGCCTCTTCTTCGTCCTCTGGGAATTCTTTCCTAAGGATGTATGAAATGTACGGCATTGTCCAGTCGGGAGTGATGACCAAAACCTCCATGATCAAGTCGACCACGGCTAGGACTTCGACTTCAGTCGGATCAGTGGCACTTTTTGGTTGTGGGGGCTCTTCAATGAAAGGATCTTCTTGAACTGAAGGTGTATGAATATGTTCCAAGAACACATTGCTGGGAATGGCCTCCCTCTTGGAACCTATCTTTGCGAGATCATCAGCTGCTTGATTTTTCAGTCGGGGTATGTGATGGAGCTCTAACCCCTCGAACTTCTTCTCTAACTTCCTCACTGCATTACAGTAGCCAGTCATAGCTGGGCTTCTGATATCCCACTCCTTCATCACTTGATTAACCACTAAATCCGAGTCGCCGTATACCATGAGGCGACGGACGCCAAGTGAAATGGCCATACGCAACCCGTACAGAAGTGCTTCATATTCAGCTTCATTGTTGGAGGAGTCAAAATGAATCTGGAGAACATAACTGAGTTTGTCACCTTGGGGGGATACCAATACCACCCCAGCACCGGAACCATTCAACATCTTGGATCCATCGAAGAACATGGTCCAATGCTCCGAGTGAATCTGAGTCGGCAGTTGCTGTTCAACCCACTCGGCGAGGAAATCTACTATTGCTTGGGACTTGATAGCTTTCTTTGCCTCAAACTTGATATCCAAGGGAAGGAGTTCAATCGCCCACTTTGCCACTCAACCAGTTGCATCTCTGTTGTTCAGGATCTCTGACAATGGTCGTCGCTGACGACTGTAACGGAGTGATCAGAGAAGTAATGTGCAACCTTCTTAGTGGTCATGTAAATCCCATAAACAACCTTCTTTGCTTGGATGGAGTCAGAACTTCAGAAACATAGTACACCGGGCGCTAAACTTTATAGGCTTTTCCTTCTTCTTCCCGCTCGACCATGAGAACCATACTAACAACTTGCCCTGTGGCTGCAATATAAAGCAGTAAAGGCTCTTTGCTGATTGGGGAAGCAAGCACCGGCTGGGTGGAAAGCAGGGCTTTGAGTTCTGCAAACGATGCGTCAGCTTCATCTGTCCACTCGAACTTGTCAGATTTCTTCATCAGTCGGTAAAGAGGCACGGCCTTTTCACCGAGACGGGATATGAATCGACTCAAGGTGGCCAAACAACCAGTAAGCTTCTGGACATCATGTACACGCACAGGGCGCTTCATCCGTAGTATGGCACCAACTTTCTCTGGGTTCGCGTCGATCCCTCATTCGGAAACGAGGAAACCGAGCAATTCCACCAGGAACTCCGAATGTACACTTTGATGGATTAAGCTTGATATCATACTTTCTGAGGTTGGCAAAAGTTTCAGCAAGGTCAGCCAGCAGGTCGGAACCCTTTCGTGACTTGACCACAATGTCATCCATGTAAGCTCGACATTCTGACTGATTTGAGTGAGCAGACACTTTTGAATCATCCTCATGAATGTGGCTCCAGCGTTCTTCAGGCCGAATGGCATGGTGACATAAGAGAAACATCCGAATGGAGTGATGAAAGCCGTTTTTAGCTCATCGGGTCCATACAGTCGGATCTGATGATACCAGGAATAGGCGTCCAGAAAAGACAATCGCTCACACCCTGCAGTTGAGTCGACGATTTGGTCGATGCGGGGGAGAGGAAAATGATCTTTCAGGCAGGCCCGATTGATATGCTTGAAGTCAATGCACATGCGAAGCGAATCGTCCTTCTTAGGGACCATGGCAACATTGGCGAGCCACTCGGAGTGGTAAATCTCTCGGATGAACTCAGCTGCCAGGAGTCGAGCCACTTCCTCACCAATTGCTTTTCTCTTCTGTACGGCGGACCGTCGAAGATGTTCCTTGACTGGTTTTACTTTCGGTTCGACTCGCAAATGATGCTCAGCCAGTCCCCTTGGTACACCCGGCATGTCAGAAGGTTTCCATGCAACCCAGTTCTCACGGAGGAACTGGATGAGGGCTTCTTCCTATTTGCTGTCGAGTGATGTTGAGATATGAGTAGGAGCGGCATTAGGGTCCGTCGGGTGAATATGAATCGGCTTGGTTTCACCGGACGACTGAAATGCAGAATCAGTGGTAGGCTTCTTGGAGCGCAACAAATCACTCGGATCTGCGTTCTTCCGGTATTCTTGCATTTCGACTGTTGCCATTTGTGCATCAACGATTTTTGAGCCCTTCTGGAAGCACTCTTCTGCCTTCTGCCGATTGCCAGTGATAGTGATCACACCTCTGGGACCAGGCATTTTCAACTTGAGGTATACGTAACATGGTCGAGCCATGAAACGTGTATAGGCAGGCCTACCCAGAATGGTATGATAAGCACTCTGGAAATCCACTACTTCAAATGTCAACTTTTCTTTGCGGTAATTCTTGGAATCACCAAAAACCACATCAAGGGCGATCTGGCCGAGTGATTCAGCCTTCTTGCCAGGTATGACGCCATGGAAACTCATATTGCTATCACTGAGCTTGGACATCGGAATGCCCATTCCCTTCAAGGTCTCCGCATACAGGATATTTAGGCCACTACCACCATCCATCAGCACTTTAGTCAGTCGAGTGCCTTCAACAACTGGGTCGACCACCAGCGCTTGCCTCCCAGGGGTGGCTATACGTGCTGGGTGGTCAGACTGGTCGAATGTGATGGCAATCTGGGACCACTTCAGATAACTTGGTGTTACCGGAGCAACCATGTTCACCTCTCTGTTTATAACTTTCAGTTGACTTTTGCTTTCAACATCAGCAAAAATCATCAGAGTGGAATTGACGTTGGGAAAATCATCATCGTCTTCTTCCTTATCCTCACCCTTGTCCGACTCCTTTTCCTTCTCCTTGGGCTGTTTCTCTCGGAATTGCTGGATCGGGAGCCGACACTGTCGAGTGGTGTGTTTAGGGTAAACCAGATTACCCTCTTCACCTTCCTTGATGTGAATGTGACCGGGTAAATCCAACACATCACTTCCATCTTGATCTTGCACTTTCTTGGGGTTCTAGGGTCCTTTGGGCTTCCCCTTGAACTTTCCTTGAGCCACCACTAAAGCTTCACCAGGAGCAGCTGGTTCGGCCTTGCGCTTCTGCTTCCGATTGGAATTCCCTCCTCCGGTTTCCTGGGCGACTGTTTTATGTTTGCCGTTCCGGAGTCGGTCTTCCTCTTCACCATTAGCATATTTGGTGGCGATCTCCATCATCTGGGACAGAGACATATCTCCTATCCGACCGAATTTCGAATTCAACTCTCGATACTAAACACCCTCCTTGAAGGCACAAACTGCTTGGTGATCAGACACATTCTCCACTGTATGATGCAATGTGATCCATCTCTGGATGTAATCTCTCAAGGTCTCATTCGGTTTCTGCACGCAGGACTGCAATTCTGTTAACCCTGCTGGCCGTTTGCAATTACCCTCAAAGGTTCTGACAAACGCTCGGGCGAGTTCTTCCCAACTGTATATGCTGCCAGGTGCCAACTGATTCAACCACGCTCTGGCTGAGCCTTCCAACATAAGAGGAAGGTGTTTCATGGCCACTTCATCATTGCCGCCACCGATCTGCACAGCCACTCGGTAGTCCTCAAGCCAAGTGTCAGGCTTGGACTCACCAGTCAACTTGCCGACTCCAGTCGCCAACCTGAAGTTGGGAGGAATCACCGCAGCTCTGATGTCTCTCCTAAAGCACTCTGGGCCCGAAACATGTACTCTGCTGCCAGTCGTGTGATCTCTGTCATGACCATCTCTGTGTGCTCTGTTTTTGTCGACCAGACCTTGAACAAGAATAGATCTCGCATCAAAGCCCGGCTCCCTGGGGTTGACTGGAATTCTTCGCCCGCCACTGTGAGGGCGTCTGTCATCGTGCTGCCGAGGCACATATGGCCCACTCTTCGGGGGAGCTGTGGGCACTTGACGACGGTCATCGTGGTCGAGTCGGCGATCATATTGCTCACGGTTTCTGTACTGATCTCGCCGGTCTCCACGTCCCTCACACCGCGGGGGCGATCTTGGGTTGTGAGCCGACTGAACTGTGTCTGCCACCACAGACCTACTATGAATTCTATTCCATGACTGTGATAATGCTGTGTTCTGCTCTCCTGCAGCCCGGAGTAAAGCCTGGATCTGCATCAAACCTCTGCCAGCTTCCGACTGGGAAGGCTGAACCGGCTCTGCTATTCGGGCTGCAGCTGTGAGATTTTGAATCGGAGTTCGGTATACCTGAGTTGGAGGCGTAAAAAGTTGTCGTCGACTGGACTCGGGAATCCGCTGCCAAGCACGCTCGTCGAGTGCGTGCTGGAGGTTCTCCAGTCGAGTGCGCTTAGCCAAGTTGGCCAGGCGCGCCTCCTCCAAGGCACGGGCCTCGGGGGTTTCTCCAACGATAGGACAGTGAAGTACATCCATGTTACGGCGGTGAAGCTCTTCCCTCTGCTGCGAAGAGAGGGGCTCGGGGCGGTACTCCTCGTGGACGCGCGACGGATCGCCGCTGCCATCGCCACCGTCGTTGCGGGGGAAGCCAGGAGGACTGCGCGGTCCGTTGACCATCAGGACTTCCACCGCGGGATCGCTGCTGTCGCACTCGGATGCAGCCTCGACGGAGCCAGTCGAACAGGCTGTAAAGAGTTTCGTCAGGCTCGATTGCCGCGACATGCGGGGTGGCCGATTGGCGGGCCACCGCATGCCTCACCCACCGCTGGAGCCATGACCAACCGGAACGCTTGCGCCGGCGAACAGCAGGGAGCGAGGACGCCACAGGAGCCGACCGATACTGAGTCGACGGCTGCCGAAGAAGGACGTCGCGGACGCACGCGCAAAAGTGCGTTGTCCCGCGGACGGGAAGCGCCTCGACGTCGAGTGGAGCCTCTTGGAGCCAAGCGGAGTCGTCGGCGACGAACACGAGCGCGCCGAGACGGATCTCGCGGCCCTCGGCCAATCCTCCGCCGGAAACCATGATGACGGGGATCAGAAAAATTGCAACTTCTCCAACAAGTCGCTAAGACACCTGCCCCACGGTGGGCGCCAACTTTCGTGGATCTAAGACTGACAGTAGAATGGGGGGTAGGTATGAGGAGGCAAGATCCTAGCTATGGCGAAGTTGTACACGCGAGTTTTACGAGTTCAGGCCCTTCGCGGAGGAAGTAACAGCCCTACGTCTCGGAGCCCGGAGGTGGTCGACTGGATTATGCGCGTGTGAGTTACAGGGGGTGCGAACCCTTGTCCCAGAGGAGGGGGTGGCTTATATAGAGTGCGCCAGGACCCCAGCTCCCCTCCGTTACACAGGGTTCAATGTTCATAAAGAGTAAGCGTTACAGGTAACGTCTGCAATAAAGTGTTATAAATGGTAATTAAGTCTATGAGTAAACACCCGACCGTTGCTGCGTAGAGTGACTTTAGATCTTCTGTATGTCGAGTGGTTTCTATGACGGTCGAGTGATATTGATTCTTGCGAGTGGAATGTCTCTGGACGAGTGGATGATGGTACCCTTCGAATGCTTCTGTCTTTAGGGTGATGCCCTTGAGCAGGGTGTCTAGGTCAGGCCTATGACCCCACCCTAGGTACATGGCTTCATCAGCCGCCGCGGCCCAGTCGACGTGCCGGCGAAGAAGGACGCCCGCCGCATGTCGTGCTCATCCCGGAACCAAGTGTCCCACAGGGGCGAGTCGGGGGTGTACCTCTTGTCGTAGTAGAGGTCCTCCGGGAGGAGGCGGCGGCGGCGCTCGATCTCCTGGCAGCGCGCACGGCCGCTCAGCGGGACCGGCGGGATCGGCACGCGGTCGGCCGACAAGTGCCAGTTGTTGGGGAGATGGACGTCGCTCCAGGGTAGTGCCCTCGTCTCCCCATAGCGGCGGCTTACGGCCACCTCGATGTAGTGCCGGTCGCGGGGGCCGGCTGCCGTGGGCGCGATGGAGAACGCGGGCGGCGCGGGGGCCCTACGTGGTGATGATGCGGGCTCCTCCTTCTTCACGGAGCCACGGCGACGCCCCAACGAGGAGCCAGCCTCGCGGTCGTGCTTCCCCTTCTAGCCGTAGTCCCATAGGCCCATGGCTGCGAGGTGGCCGGCCGGCGAGTTTGAGGCGAGGCTAGGGTTTGGGGTTGTCGGGTTTCGAGGAGGCCGTGGGGTGGAGTGGGGGAGTGTGGACGACGACCGGTCCACGGGTTCCCATTTAAGAAGAATCTCGACCATTCGCCTGGGCAGATGACAGGCGGGGCCGCCCACGCGTGCGCATTGATGTGGGCGGGTGGGAGGTAGGTGGCCGCCTGCCACGCGGCCCCGGCACGGACGAGGCGCGCGTCCATTTGGTGTCCGCCGCGACCTAAACCCGGAGCATGTGTGCGCTTGAAATGGGTCGGCCCAGACACAAAACGGACCAGATGGGTCCGGGCCGTCGCGCGCTGGGCTGACCGGATTGTTTTGTTTACCCCAAACAGACGGGATCGCGCGGTGGAGTTGGCATAAGTGACGAGACTTTGTCGAACGGGTTTGCCGCCATGCGCGCGCTGCAGCTAAAACAGCGTACCACCTCGCAACGCCAACGACTTGGGACGTTGCAGCACGCACAAGCCTCCCCTCGCCTCCCTGGCCACATGTCCACGCCACGCGGGCTGACGGCAGATTAATGAAACAACCAATTGATCAACAATGTCATTGTCATGTGCACTATATATATACAGTACTAGTATATTTGTCAATAAACTCGATGCTTCACCAACACACTGAAGCAACAGCTAGCTCGGTCGACTGATCACTCGCGCGTGTGTTACCAACACGAGAACAACACCGCGGGAATGCCGCATGCATGCAGCGTGTACATTTCAATGCACCTACATCTAGCGCTACAAATAGATAATAGTCTAAGGACTTTCCCCGTCTCAAAATAAATGTTACTAAATCAGCGACATTTATTTTGAGATAAAGAAAGTACTACGCAATTCTTCTGAGCCGGATAATGTTATAGGCAATGGGCAATGGCTATAGTACATACGGCCTGCTTGGTGCCCAGCTATACTGGTACGTTAGGGTAGTTCGTACGTACTGGAACTTGGGAGCCATGTACAATGGTAGATACATAGGCTCATCGATATGCACGGACCAGTCGTAGTTTCCCGTTTCTTTCCTCTATTTTCCTGGGTATTTTGTGGGTTTTCTTTTTTTTTCATTTCTCTATTTTTCCTTCTTTTGTTCAATTTAGCTACTTTTCAGTCAGCTGAATTTTTCAGTTTCGGTCAGTCGAATTCTTGTCCGTTGGATGGTGCTCTGTGATGCGTGTTTTTTTTTCTTCTAGTTTTGCATCTGCCATCGAGTTGGGCCAAGTCACACCGACTGACCCGTTGTTTGGGTCAGTCCAATCGGCTTTCTGGGCTTCCTCTCCTCGCGGGGGTCCGTTCTCTTGTGCGCGCCCGTTAAGGGCCCCGGCCCGTGCGGTGGGATGCCGACCGTCGGCGCTCTTCTCGTATTATCGCCCCGCTGCTCGTTATCTGTCAGTCACTTGCCTTGTGGTTGCTTCAGCCGCTCTTCCTCTCTGTCTTCTCCTCTCCCTTGCCTCCTCTAGGATTCGTGAAGCTTCTCCTCTTCCTCTCCCCCGTGGTCTGCTTGTTCTGAGTTTAATTCTCCCTCTGCTTTTGTTGGATCTGCTTGATGTGCTGATGTTTCTTAATCTGATTTTATACCTAGGTGCTTTACTCATGCTCTTTTTGTTTGCCGGTTTTGCAAATCCGGGCTCTCTTGGCAGAGGGATTCGCTTTGCTGGATCTCATCAGTTGTTTCAGGTAATTGTCTTTTGTTTGACTCTTGTTATTGTACTGCTTTCGTTGGTAGATAGATTTGTCCTCTAGGGTTCGTGAAGTTTGTGGTCAGATCTGCTTGCTGTTCTTTTACACTTCTTCTGCTTCTGTTTCTTGCTAGTTAGAGTAGTCTTCTAGGCTTCTTTTTTTATCATGGTTTACCTAGGGTTCCTGATTTTTTCAGATCTGATTTCTTGAAATCGTGCTTGTGTTATTTGGGATTAGTTTATGATGCTTCTGGTATGTCTTTTTGTAGTGTTCAGATTTGTTCCAATATTTTGTTCTCATTAGGGTTATCATGATAATTCCTTTAGTTGTTGTGCAAGTAGCATCGGTAGGATTGTTAGATGTGTAGTGTTTTTGGTTTTAGGCTTTGAAGAGATTATGTTAACTAGGTCTTGTATGTACTTAAAGATCCAATCTTTTTTTTATTGTCATTCTCAATAGATTTTAGGTAGTGTGCTTCTAGCTTATCCTTGATTTTCTTCAGATTTTTATGTGTTTAGGTTTGGTAGTTACTTTGTAGGTTTTAGGTTTTGGTAGTCTGTTTCTAGGTTCGAGCAAATGTTATTTTTTTCAGTGTGTGTATGGTTAGTATCTAGTCAAATTTGATGTTTTTTTATGTAGGTATGGTTTGCCCTGTTTGCCGTTGTCCGGGCGATCCGTGCTTACCAGTTATGGAAGCTCATGAAGTCCCAGAGGTTTGTAGTTGATGATGCTTGCTTCAGGAGGATGGTGAGTTTGTATTAATGTTCTTCAAATATATGTACTTTCTATGGGGTGAAATGTTTTGTGCATGCTATTCAAGGATTTCTTGTATGAAACTTCTTTTCTGTTGTAGACTGTGTGCAAGATTTAGTATGATTCACCTTTGAGTTTAATTATAGGTATTGTGTATCCCATGTAGTTTAAATCTTATTTAACCAAGGCTTTTTTGTATGAATCTTTCCTATTTGTTTAGTGTTTGCATGTTTGGTATCACGAATCAATGTGGGTTCAATTAACCAATATATGTAGTTCTGTTTGCTGTAGTTATAATTTGTTGATTGAGTTATCTATCTTGTAATCCTTGTTTGTTAAATCAATATATCTACCCTTTTTTACAAGGTTAATATTAGTCTTTGCTGTTGAAAAATGTGTGCAAGTTTAACATGATGAATGTGCAATTTTAGTATTTTAGCATGCAAGTTTATACAGGGTATCACTAAGGGTTTTATGAAAATTGCAGTTAACCTCAAACTAGGTTATCATTTTGTACACATTTAACTTTACATGTTTCCATTTTTCATATTATCATTTTTTTCAAGGGTTTTATGAATTTTTTTGCTCTGATAAAGTGTGTGCAAGTCTAGTATGATGAAGATGCAAGTTAAATTTTTTTTAAAAAAAATTGGGTTTTCTGGATTAGTTTTGTTGTTGTAGTTATATTTTTTGTGAATTGAGTTTTGCTACCTGCATGTATCTACCTCCATTAATCTACCTCCAGTAATCCATGTAGGTTAAATCCAGCAACCCCTAAATTATGATATCAACAAGGTTAATATCAGTCTTGCTGTTGTAAAAGGTGTGCAAGTTTACTGTGATGAGCATGCAAGTTTAGTATTGGATTCTATATGAATTTTTGCTCTTATAAAGTATGTGCAAGTCTATTATAAATGTAGCTCCGCTAATGCCCTACAGGTCGTGCGTTCGAAACATCTAGATCACTTTTTGCTATATTTGGAAACAATAAATAAACTGGCAGATAAATTGAACAGACAACCTCTCCAGGAAAAACACGTGGAACAACTCGTAGGCTCAGACCATTTTGACCACTACCTTTGGAGCCAGTAAATAAACACGTAGAGAAACCGGGGCCATTATAATTGTGAAAACAAAAATGTAGGAAAATGAAACATGTGACCTCTACAAGAAATGGGACTGAACTACAATGCACCTTGGCTCAGTGAGTGGGTGCTCCGGTATATTTTGCTGGGTAAACACATCTGTCGTCGGGGATCGTGAATCGTGATTATAGGATGGTACCGTCAGTAACCAAGACCCCAGAATCAACAATCAACCATGGCATGTACGATTAACAATCGAATCAATAAAACATTTACAACGGGAATAATTCAGCTCCATCAACACACAATTAAATAGATTTATCAACCAACTTGATCGGGTTCATCCCACCCAATCACTAACCTTTATGATGGCAATCAAGTAACTATGTACAAACTACAGATGACTCCTAGTAGTTTGATATCACATTCTAAGATTAATCAGAACTCCCTCCGCTCACAGGCCATCATTATGCCTTGCACGCATCAACAAACACACTACGTTCCTCCTCGAATCACCACGGCCTAATGAACTCAATCCTTAATCGAAAGTTAATGAAGCAACTAATCAATCGAAGAGCTAGCATCAACCAAATAACCATCAATAGCTACGAGCAAACTGAGACGCTCCAATCCAGCGAATAGATGGATGGATTCAATCAGATCTTCCACATGTCCGAGTAGTCCATGAGAGGCTCGCCCCGGAACAGCTCCTCCAGATCGAGGTACGACCGCGACGACGGCATCAGGAACGAGGTGTCCGCGCCGGCCAGCGCCGCCGTGTCCAAGCCCAGCGAAGGGCTCAGCAGCGCCGACGAAGACGCTACCTCCGCCTTTGGCCTGCAGTACCTGCGGATCGCGGCCTGCTGGTCCCCCATAGCCTGGTAGGGTGAGTACCCGTCGCCGCCAAGATAGCCGTTGGCCGTCGCCGGCATGAAGTAGTCTGGGCTCAGCATCTGCTGCTGCTGCTGCGGTGACGGCTCCGTCTTTACGGTCAGATGCTCCGTGTCCGGTTCAAGCGGCAGGGCGGCACTGGAGGTGGAGCTCGAAGCGCCAGCGAAGTCGTCGGCGCCAGACGGTGAGTCCATGAGCATCGGCAGGTCAGCGTTGTCAAGCAGGCTGGCGTTGTCGAGCAGGTCGGCGTTGTTGAGCAAGTCATCATTGTTGAGCAAGTCATGGAGGAAGGCGAGAGGGTCCTCCATGCCCCCGCCGGCCGCCGGCGCCATCTGCAGAGCATTCCTCGCCGCCAAGTCTTTGTTGATCACCCGGCAAACAGCCCAATCGTCCTGCACGCACGCAAAAGGCAGGTTGAGAAAACTACACGAGAAGAATAAGAAACAAGAAGCAAATCGCGAGCGCGACATGTGAGCGCGTGGTCCAGGCCAGCAGCATCTCCGGATGCTCCGGCGGTTCGACCGATCGACACGGAGACGGGGACAATCGAATCTTGCCAGCCGTACCTTGGCGGTGCGGGGAAGGCGATGGGGCAGCTCGCCCTCGAGGCGGTACTCGTGCATCACCCACGGCGTCTTCCCGCCGCTGGGGGCGCGGCCGGTGTAGAAGACGAGCGTCTTCTTCATGCCGACGAGGACGGCGTCCCGGCCCTTGCCGCGGAAGATCTCCTTGTCCTTCCCCGTCGCCTTCCAGTACCCCTTCTCCGTCGCGCGGTTGGTGCGCGTCCCCGTCGGGTACTTCCGGCCCTTGTGCACGAAAAAGAACCACTCCTTCTCGCCCATCTTCGCCTTCCCTGCAAAACGATCCGCCGGCCATGAGCGCGCTGCAAATCGAATCAAACGAACGCTCCTGTCAAGGAGGGAGTAGTAGTACTCACCGGGGAGATCCCACGGCTCGGTCTTGTTGAGGTCGACGTCGGCGATCACTTGGCAGGAAAAGGATTCGCGGAGGACCTTGCGGGTGAGGTAGTGGGTGACCACCTCCTCGTCGGTGGGGTGGAACCGGAAGCCCGGTGGAAGCGCCAGCTGCGGCTCCCCCACCTCCAGATCCATCACCGCCGTCACGTCCGACATCGCGGCGGCACCCTCTCGAGGATTTACTGGCTTGCCTTGCTACGCTGTGGAAGAACCTGATGGAACGAGAGCTGAGGAGGAGGAAGAGCTAGATCGAGATGTTAGAGGTGCTTTTGGCTGAATCGTTTGGGGTTTGGAAGAGCGGGCGGGGTGGGCTTTTATAGCGTCAGGATGGCTGCTAATTGCTTCGTAGTAATTCCAAGGCAGTAAATTAATGCTGCTACCAAGCGGCTAAGCATGTCCTAGTGAGTGGCTCATGATAACATCCTGGATAACTACTGCAAACATCAAGTGTTAATAGGTTGCTACATATCCCGCAAAAAATTAAAAAAATAAGTTGCTAAAAATGATTTTTTTTAAATCGCGGATGAAACCGACGCAATTCACGGCACTATCTCCGTTTGGAAACTGCCCCGCAATTTCAGTGCTATTGTGAATCGCGGGAGAAAACGCAGAAATCGTCAGAGATGGAGCATTTCCTGCCACGAAATTCTTTCTTCCGCGATTTTAATCCTTGGTTGCTAATGACACTACTTCTGGATAAGCACTGTGTAATCACCAAGTGTTAACCTGCTAATGATAAGTGCTAATTCTATTTGACACACACACATACACAGAGTTTGTTGTCAATGATTATGTACACACCGTTAGGTGGTTAGTAGTGCACACATCGGTTTCCCTGCTGTTTGTGTGTGACCGAGAAAAAGAGCGGCTGATAATTCGTCCCAGAATTCCACTTGTACAGTCGCCATGAAAGATACCAGTAACAACGAGCGTTAACGTCTAGCTGTTTCTAGCGAGGCCGTCCATAGGCTGCCACACAAAATTCAGAAAAACGGCCGACGAGTTCGGGAGTGAAAGCATACCGCTCTGTGTTGTCGAATCGAGGGTTAAATCCGTAGTGTCAAGATCCTTTTCTCACTAACCGGACACGTACTGGTACTGAACAACGCACAAAATGGCACGTGAAATGTGCTATTTTTATGCAGTGCCTAATCAGGCCTAGCAATTCAATTCAGGGAGCTTAACGACGACGCGAATTTCTAACGGAGACGGTAGGTAGAAGACTAGTATAGTAAAATACAAACTGGTTTGAATTTGTCCAGGGGAAGAAATCCAAAATATTTGACGGTGCAGAACAGTATGTACCACCATATATTCCACTTGCATTGTGCTCAGAGAAAATGTGTTGAGAAACTGCAGCCGTTTTCTCTTTGCGAGTAGTCTGCATGCCGTCTTACGGTTCTCCGGAGTTTACCTTATAGAAAGGTTTGCCATTGATATAAGTTTATACATAATAAGTCTCTCTTCTTCTAATTCCTTTTTTTTCTCTTCATCTAATTGAAAAATACTCCCTCCATCTTACACTAGCTTGAAAAACGATCTTATATTGTGGGACCGGGAGTAGTAGTTCTGTCTGTTACTCAGGGAAAAAAATGCAACCAAATACTTAGCCACTAAGCACTAGTATGTTATCAACGATCTTAATCTTGACGCCTATAGTGCTTGGATCGGCCAGGATATACACTTATTTATGTACTTTTTTTTTGCGGACACTTATTTATGTACGCAAAGACTAAATCTTGAGTGCATTAAATGCACTTGGAATTAACATTCCTATCTCGTATAATCAATTTGATTGTGTAGTGGGCGCTACGGAAAAATCCGGCCATGACGCTGCGGAGGCGCGAAATGTTTATGTCACGCGTATGCTGCCGTGGTTTGTCCAATCACAAGCCACAGGAGTATCCGGGAAAAATACATGTGTGATTAAATCAGCAAATCATGCCATATCTGTAAACTAGATACAGTTGCAACCTATCCAGTTTCCTGGATATTTCTTCGCCTGTCCATGCCCTAGATGCTGCCTTTTCTGGAGCTGAACTATTATCCCATATGTGTAATGCATCCTAGTCCTAGATTGTTAGTACGAAATAGAAAACATCATCTGAATTTTATATGTGGTAATTAGCTAGCGTCGAAAAATTCAGCAGTTCATTGACACAAAACCTTGCGTTTTCACGCACACCGCAATTCACAAACCTGTGGGTTCGGAACAATACAGAAGAAGATAATGCCATACATGTATGCAATCAACAACTGATGATCAGTAATTAGCAACCTCTTTGCGGCTAACACTTCCATAATTGCTCGTGGGTTCGGTGCTAGAAGCTGCACGACGAGGAATCTCCATCCACAAATATACGGTGTGGTGTTTGGTGGACCTGATCATCGGTCAGACTCAGAGTCCCTGTCGCCGGCCACATTGTCAGTTTCCGGCGACATTACGGCGTTTGATTCCTTATCCTGGCCGTTTTTGTTCCAAGTGTTGAGAAAGAAAGGCTTTGGGGAGACGTGGATCAGGTGGGTGGCCATTCTGCTTCAGACAGCTAGCACTAAGGTGGTGGTGAACGGATGTCCGGGACAGATCTTTGTTCACGCTTGCGGCCTTCGCCAAGGGGACCCAGTTTCACCACTACTTTTTGTCATCGCGATGGAAGCCCTAACGGTGACGTTCAGGAAAGGCGCTGAGGAAGGTGTGGTCAGCAACCTCACTGGGATCTCCCCGACTCAAAGGTTATCAATCTACGCGGATGACATTGCGTTGTTCATCAAGCCAACGGAGATGGACTTGATTTTTGTCAAGCAAGCGCTAGCAAGCTTTGGACATGCATCAGGTTTGGAGGTGAACTATAGGAAATCTAAGGCGATTTTGATTCGGGGCTCGGAGGACGACCAACGCAGAGTTGCCACGCATCTGCAATGTGACTTTGGGCAGTTCCCTTGCAAGTATTTGGGCATTCCCTTGGCGATCCATCAACTGTCCAGAGCGGATTGGCAGCCTCTCGTCGATCAAGTGAGGAGTTTCTTCCCATCCTGGCAACGAGGTCTTATTCAACGGCCAGGGCGTCTTGTTCTCATCAAATCAGTGGTGGCGGCGAGACCCATCCATCAACTAATGGTGCTTAATGCTCCTGATTGGGTGTTTGAGGAGATTAACGCCTGGAAGCGGTCGTTCTTTTGGGCTGGGAAGGACAAGGTTAACGGCGGGCAATGCCTTGTGGCGTGGAACACCATATGTCGGCCAACAAGGTTTGGAGGCCTCGGTGTTAAGAATCTGAAGCTGCAAGCTATGGCACTCTGGGTGAGATGGGAATGGTTGAGGCGAACGGACTTGGATAGACCCTGGCAAGGCATACCGTTCTTGGTCGATGAAGAAGCGAGGCAGCTCTACAACCAACTCGTGCAAATCACGGTGGGTGCTGGCAACAGAGTACTCTTTTGGAAGGATCGATGGATGAACGGCTTGGCGGTTGTAGACATTGCGCCGGCCATCTTGCCTTTGGTTCCCACCAGAGTGCAAAACAAGCGAACAGTCGGTCAGGCCATGGTGGATAGCACGTGGGAGATGGATATCAATGGAGAGCCACCTTTCATGGCCCTTATACAGCTCATGCATCTCAGAGTGGCTACTATGGATGCTTATCATGACCCTCAAGCGCCGGATACATTTACATGGCCTTGGGACGCTTCGGGGCAGTACACAGCTCGGTCCGTATATCGGGATCTGCATCTTGGGCTTGCGACCTCTTCAACGTATGAGTGTATTTGGAGGAGTGGGGCGATCCTCAAATGCAAAAATCTTTGCATGGCTAGCGGTGCAATATAGACTTTGGACCTCGGATCGGCGAGCTAGGCACGGCCTGCAGGATAGTACGACTGCTTGCTACACATGCTTATAAGAAGAAGACACGGTCGATCACATACTTCTCCATTGCCCCTACGCTCGGGAGGTGTGGCATCTATGCTTCACACAAATCAGTGTCACCGTGAGGCAACCGCAACCTGGTGATTCACTTGAGGCATGGTGGCTTCAAGTGAGGAGTGCAATTGTGACAAGGGATAGAAGAGGTTTTGACACTATTGTCATATTCGTCGCTTGGTCATTATGGAAACAAAGAAATGCCGGAGTCTTTGGGCGGCTGGAGCAACAGAGGAGGCCGAGACAATTGGTGCATCAAATCTTCGACGAGCTTAGAGAATGGGACGAGGCCGGAGTCGGAAGAATACACCGTTTTGTGAGAAGTTAGATCTTCTTTTTCCTTTAGGTGTTGAGTGGGTTCTGCTAGCATGATGTTCGCATCTATGCCTAGCCTCTTGTAATTATGTTTGCTCTCTTCTATAAAAATATGGTACGCCATTGGCGTACTCTCGAAAAAAAAATTACTCGACAGCAACGCTGTACCTTCCTCAGAGATCACGGATATGGATTGAAATGAAAGCTTCGTTGGCATTAATAAACTCTCACAACGTGACATATAAAATCCCACAACATATGAGAGGAAGAGAGAGATTCTCTGGAGATGTTTTACTCCAAAGCCGGCCAATTTTAAACGTGATTTTTATATTGCTGTGGTCTGCCACGATCACAGGATCGATCCATTTGCTTGGTCCCAAAGGGCAGAAACAAAATGCAAATGCATGGCAGATGAAAAACCCAAGCATCTCTCAGTCTATCCTTTGTTGATTCTATTTTTCTTTTCGTGGCCAAAAATACTGGTAATTTGCCTCCCTCTTTTGCTCTTTTTGACCTGGCGCGGGCATATTGCTATTTGTGCGTGAAGGGTGCAATCCACTGCCAAGAGACGGTTATTATGTTCGCTAGTGCTAGCATAGTAGTAGTATGCGCTACTGCTGGTATCCCGTAGGATATATTTTTTGCTAGTGGCCTACGAAAAGCTTTTTTTAGTTGATAGCTCCTAGAAAGATTTCGGTGACTTGATCCACCCTGTAGAAAGTAGCAACGGCTACGTGGGTCCCGTCCCGGTCTTCGTTTTGGACGGTGAGTGACGAGGCACCGCCGTCACCCGGCCCCGGGTCCAGCTCAAGGCTGTGTGCCGCAGCGACGTTTGTGACGGGATTGACGCGGCTTCCAGCTCACTCCAACGTGCTGCTGTTTCAGTGCCACCATCTCCTTGGCAGGATGCCCCGGCTGTGATCGGATAAGAGAACGTTTATATAACCTAATCAAGGCAAGGAAAGATGTTAAACAAAAGGATATGGAAATTCGATAAGTAGAAAGATTTCCGTCTACCAATCATATTGGAGAAGCGATTTTGATCCCAAGATCTTTATAGAGGGCTTGAATTTCAGGGCATTGACGGACAGTTTCACCGAGGAGGTAGACAATGCCGTCAACTGAAAGCCGGGAGACAAGGCACCCAGTCCAAACGGCTTTACCAGCGCCTTTTTCCAAAAAAAAGAATATCCGGATAAATGGGGTGTTATGGAAGCAATTTACCTATTCTTACGTTAAGGAAAATGGCGTCAACCGAAAGCCGGGAGACAAGGCACCCGGTCTGGACGGCTTTACCAACGTCTTTCTTCCAAAAAACAAATCCGAGTAAACTAGACGTTATGGAAGCCATTTACCTATTCTAGAATCTCCATGATTATCCAATTTTAAAGTGTGTTAACTCCGCAAATATTGTACCCTTACCTAAGAAAGCGGAGGTGGAAATCTAACATTGAGTATAGGCCTACTAGTCTAATTCACTCCATCACGGTTGCCATTCGACTCATGCTACATATGAACAAGGTCATTTCTAATGCTCAAAGCGCGTTCATCAAGAAAGGGAAACATTCAGACTTTATGTATATCAGAAACCTTGCATGAAGGCTCCTAAGAAATGAAGTGCCCTCACTCCGCCGAGGGACCTTCTTCTCCACCTCCGGACTCCACCCAAGGGGCAAAGGTGGCGGCTTAGGCGATGCAGGGCAAAAAACATCCCCAAAGGACATCGGCCGTGTAAACTTGTTCTTCCGAGGGCGCGAATCCAAGGGCGCCCAGAAACAATCTTCCCGATGCAAAACTTCTCCTGATTTTTTTAGCCTGATAAAATTTATTTTCCTGAAAATATAAAAACATGCAGAAAATGATAACTGACACTACATACTGAATTAATAGGTTAGTCCAGAAAAATAATTAAAAATGGTGTCAAAACTATGCCAAAATGATATAAACATGTCATGAAAAAATTAAAAATTGTAGATATGTTTGAGACCTATCTGGTGCCTCAGCGTCAGCAGAACACCTAAAGCCCTAATTTAACCATATAGGATGTTTTGCGTCAATGAAACCCCTCAAACCGTAGTTTAAGCAACTAGGGTGCCTCGGCATCGACGGAACACCTAAAACACTAATTTAACCATCTAGGGTGTCTCGGCGTTGATGAAAGACCTAAAACTAATGCATCCAACAACAACATCATATTTAAATTACAAGAAGGTTCACACACTCAAACTAACTTAGTTCACATAAGCATATCAAATGACCATATTTCAAACTAACTTAGTTCAAATATTTTAGGAAGGTTCACATACTCCAACTAAACATAGTTTAGAACTTTCATCACACACCATACTTCACATACTCAACCTAACAAGCCATAGTTCAAAGTTTTAGACTAAAGATTTGTTCAAAACATACATAATGACCAAGATAATCGGATTATATCTTATTCTCCATCACAAATGGCCTTAGTTCCCTTGAGCTTGGTATTGTTCTTTTGACTCGCTTTTATGAGGTCGACAATGTAAAACTCCAAGTTCCTCCTCTAAGTGTTGAGCTTGTCCTTATCTTTCAGATGTGTGAACTTCAAATTCCTAACAACACTGGCTTGAGCAACCTGGATGTGCTTCAACATGCCAACTCCTTCCTTCAATTTAGTGTTCTCAACCTCCATTGCACCAAGCTCTTGCTTCAAATTGCCCATGTTATTGCCAAAACAAAGATCTTCTCTCTTCATTGTCCCTCCAACTCTATTAATAGTTGTATTCTGGAGCACTCTTCTCCTGGGACATCCACAAACCAACTTGGCATAGTTGTCCTCTATTTTCATTTTCTCCTTCATACGTCTCCGTCGTATCTACTTTTTCTAATGCTTTCACTCTTGTTTTGGACCCTAATTTACATGATTTAATGAAACTAACCCGGACTAACGCTGTTTTCAGCAGAACTACCATGGTGTTGTTTTTGTGCAGAAATAAAAGTTCTCTGAATGGAACGAAACTTTTTGGAATTTTTTTACGGCATAAAAGATAAATACTGGAGCCAAGAACCACCGGACGGGGGCCCCTGGGTGAGCACAACCCACCAGGGCGCGCCCCCTCCTAGCGCGCCCAGGTGGGTTGTGCGCACCTGGTGGCCCTGCTGGCCCTATCTCCAATGCTATAAAATCCTATTTTCGGAGAAAAAATCAGAGAGGAAGAATTATCATGTTTCACGAGACGGAGCCGCCGCCTCCTCCTATTCTTCATCGGGAGGCCAGATCTGGAGTCCGTTTGGGGCTTCGGAGAGGGGGATCTTCGACCTTCGTCATCATCAACCCTTCTCCATCGCCAATTACATGATGCTCCCCACCGGGAGTGAGTAATTCCTTCGTAGGCTCGTTGGTCGGTGAGGGAGTTGGATGAGATTCATCATGTAATCGAGTTAGTTTTGTTAGGGCTTGATCCCTAGTACCATTATGTTCTGAGATTGATGTTGCTATTCCTTTGCCTTGCTTAATGCTTGTCACTTTGGGCTCGGGTGCCATGATTTCAGATCTGAACCGTTTATGTTATCACCATTATATCTATGTTCTAGATCTGATCTTGCAAGTTATAGTCACCTATTACGTGTTATGATCCGCAAACCCCGGAGTGACAGTATTCGGGATACTTTACGGTGATGACCCTAGTTTGAGGAGTTCATGTATTCATTATGTGCTAATGCTTTGTTCCGGTTCTCTATTAAAAGGAGGCCTTAATATCCCTTAGTTTCCTTATGGACCCCGCTGCCACGGGAGGGCAGGATAAAAGATTCGATGCAAGATCTTTCCATAAGCACATATGACTATTTACGGAATACATGCCTACATTATATTTATGAACTAGATCTAGTGCCGTATCGCCCTAGGTCATGACTGTTATATGATGAATATCATCCAATGAATTCACCGATCCAATGCCTACGAGTTTTTCACATATTGTTCTTGCTAAGTTACTATTGCTATTACTGTTGTAAAATCACTCCTATCATTGTTACCATTACCGCTACTGTTACTACTGCTATTAAAACTATCATATTACTTGGCCACTGATCACTTTGTTGCAGATAATTAATCTCCAGGTGTGGTTGAATTGACAACTCAGCTGCTAATACTTGCAAATATTCATTGGCTCCCCTTGTGTTGAATCTATAAATTTGCGTTGAACACTCTACCCTCGAAAACTTTTGCGATCCCCTATACTTGTGGGTTGTCAAGACTTTTTTTTGGCACCGTTGTTGGGGAGCATAGCTATATTTGTTGAGTCACTTGGTATTATTATCAATCTATCATTATGAAGAATCTGAAGGATACCAAGACTAAGATTTTTTCCTCTAAGACGAGGGGAGGTAAGGAACTGCCATCTAGCTTTGTACTTGATTTGCCTTCTATTTTGAGTAAACTTGCAACACCACCACATGCTATTAATTCTAATATGTCACAAGTTATTGACGATGCTACTTCTATGAATGCTACTCATGATGATGCTATTACCTTGCTTGATGATGATGTGCCACTAGGTGAATTTCTTGATGAACAAATTGCTAGAGTTAGAGAGAAAGAAATTACTTAAACTGATGAAATGCCTGAAACTGAAAATCTTGAAACACCTATTAGACCTAGCTCTCCTAGATATGAATTGCTTAAGGTGCCTGAAGGTTATGTTATGGATGAGGAGACAGCTAGAGACTTTCTTGCTTGCAATGATAGAGATGATCTAAAGAAATTATTATGCAAACTGAAAGAAAAGTCTTTGAATTCTAGAATGAAATGTGATCCTAAGTTTGCTACTTCACCTATCTTTGTTGATGATAAGGATTATGAATTCTCTGTCGACCCAAAGTTGATTACTTTGGTTGAATCTGATCCTTTCCATGGTTATGAAACTGAAACTGTAGTGGCACACCTTACTAAGTTGAATGATATACCCACCCTATTTGCTCATGATGAGAAGATTCTCTACTATTATATTCTCAAATTATTTCCGTTGTCATTAAAGGGTGATGCTAAGATTTGGTATAACACTCTTGCTACTGGTTGTGTGCGTAGTCTCCAGGATATGATTTACTACTTCTCTGCAAAATATTTTCTTGCTCATAAGAAACAAGCTACCTTACAGGAAATATTTAACTTTGTGCAAATGGAAGAGGGGAGTCTCCCACAAGCTTGGGGGAGGCTTCTCCAATTGCTTAATGCTTTGCCTGATCACCCTCTTAAGAAAAATGAAATGCTGGGACTTCCTAGATAGTTGTGCTGGTTGTGTTTTCAGGGAACGAACTATTTAACAAGCTGAGGAATTATTGAATAATATATTGAAAAATTATGATGATTGGACTCTTCCTAAACCACCGCATAAACTCACTCCAAAGAAGAGGGGTATATTATATCTCAGTCCGAAAGATATGCTAGAGGCAAAGAAACCTATGAAGGAAAAAGGTATAAAAGGACAGGATGTTTAAATTTTACCTCCTATTGAGGAGATACATGGACTTGACACACCACCACCTAAGGTGGTAGAGGTAAATTCTTTAATGAAATATGGATGAAAGTGACAATCCTTATAATATGCATCCTAGTCAATGCCTTTATGAGTTTGACAACTACATTAGAAAACAAGATCACTTCAATGCCAATGTTATGAAACAATTGAAATATAATTTTGATATGATTGCTCGCTTGAGTGACTTGTTATGTAGAATCTCCAGTGATGTTTGAGGTGTAGGAAAACATGCCTCTATGGTTCAAACTCAACTAGAGCAAGTTGCTAAATCTAAAAGAGAATTGCTTGATGAAATGAATAGCAATATAAATGACTTTGTTGTTAGAGTAGCAACTAGAGGAGGTAAAATGACTCAGGAACCACTTTATCCTAAAAGAGATCCTGAATTACCACTAGTGCACCCATAGTCCGTCTAAAAAGAAGAAGAAAAATAAAAATGATACGACTTTGCATGCCTCTAGTGAACCTGAAATTGAAAGACCTCCTGATAATGATAATGATGTTTCTATCTCTGATGCTGAAACTCAATCTGGTAATGAACATTCACCTAGTGATAATGAAAAAGATAATGATAATGTTCATAAGATACTCAACCAGAATATGATAAACAACTGGATAATGATGTTGACATAGAACCAAGTGTTGATCTTGATAACCCACAACCCAAAAATAAGAGATATGATAAAAGAGACTTCGTTGCTAGAAAACATGGAAAAGAAAGAGAACCTTGGGTTCAAAAACCCATGCCCTTTCCACCTAAATCAACTAAGAAGAAAGATGATGAAGAATTTCAACCCTTTGCTGAAATGCTTAGGCCAGTCTTTTTGCGCACTCCCTTGACATATATTTTCAAGATGGCCATCATGCTGGAATGTCCATCATGCTTGCTAATTATTCTTTGAAGGATGGAGTACCAAAAAAACTTGGAGATCCGGGAATACCAACTATACCTTGCTCCATAAAAAGAAATTATGTCAAAACTACTTTGTGTGATTTAGGAGCCGATGTTAGTGTTATGCCTTTCTCCTTATATAAAAGACTTGATTTGAATAAACTCATACCTATTGAAATATCTTTGCAAATGGCTGATAAATCAACTGCCATACCCATCGGTATTTGTGAGGATGTGGCTGTCGTTGTTGCAAATGTTACTATCTTAACTGACTTTGTTATACTTGAGATGCCCGACGACGACAATATGTCGATTATCCTTGGTAGACCCTTCTTGAATACTGCAGGGGCTGTTATTGATTGCAATAAAAGCAAGGTCACTTTTCATATCAATGGCAATGAGCATATGGTGCAGTTTCCAAAGAAACAATTCCAAGTGAATGGTATTAATGTTATTGAAAAATCTCCAACACTCACTATTGGAAGTTTTCAACTACCTCTACCTATTGCCAAAAAGAAATACGAAATGCTTATTGTGGGGAATATGCATATCACCGTTGAGGTAACTTAGTGTTTTATGAAAGTTCTTCAGTTTCATGCCAATCGAAAGTGGTTGTTAATAAGACATGATCAACCTTATTAATGGCTCATTTTTGAGAAGTATGAAGGTCATGAATTTAGTAAGCGCACCCTTCTATTTCCAACATTTGTTTTATGTTTTTAATAGTTAAATAAAATAGAATGCCATGCTTTTTCTATTTTCAGAATTTCCCGTGCAAAAAACTAAAAAAATGACCCAAAAATAACAGTTCTCAAAATGCCCTGAAAATTTAATATGATTTTTTTCGAATATTTGAGAATTTTTTATGTAGGTAACATCAGTGGGGGTGCACCAGGTGGGCACAACCCACCTGAGCACGCCAGCAGCCCCAAGCGCGCCCTGGTGGGTTGTGGTCCCCACGTGGGCCCCCTCACTTATCTCTTTAGCCCATGTCATCACCTACCTCCAGAAAAAATCACCATTGCTCTCTCTCGTGTTCTTGCTCTCAAGCCTGCGGATTTCAATCTCTTTGCTCGAGGCTCCATTTTCGAAACTGTTTTTGGGGATTGCTACTTGGTATGTGACACTTCCATTGGTCCAATTAGTTTTTGCTTTAGCGGGTTATATTTTGAATAATTGGCTACTCTTGGTGCTGCTGTAGATGAGCTTGCATGTTGAATTCTTAGAGTTCTAAGTAGTTTGAATGCTTAATATGGCCTCTATACAACTCTATGAGTAGTTGCTATCAATCTTACAAAGTTTTGTTGACAAAAATTTTGTAACCCAAAAAAAAATCAGAAAACTATATGCAAATATGATGAACTTCTTTGGAAGGAGTTCTTTGAGGCGGAGGTGTTGGGTAATGTTGCATGGAAAATAAAAAATTTCTACACACACGCAAGATCTATCAAGGAGATGCATAACAACGAGAGGGGAGAGTGTGTCTACGTACCCTTGTAGACCGTAAGCGGAAGCGTTTAGTAACGCGGTTGATGTAGTCGAACTTCTTCGCGATCGAACCGATCGAGTACCGAACGTACGGCACCTCCGCGTTCAGCACACGTTCAGCTCGGTGACGTCCTCGTCATCTTGATCCAGCAAGACGTCGAGGTAGTGGATGAGCTCCAGCAGCACGACGGTGTGGTGACGGTGATGGTGATACTATCTCCGCAGGGCTTCGCCTAAGCACTACGAAAATATGACCGAGGGTGTAAACAATGGAGGGGGGCACCGCACACGGCTAAGAAAATGTTGTGTTCTTTGTGTGGCACCCCCTGCCGCATCTATATAGGTGGGGGAGAGGGGAGCACCAAGGGGGCGCCCCAAGTAGGTCTGAATCCTACTTGGGCTCCTGCCCTAGGCCGCCCACCTTCCTTCTTTTGGCGCCAAGTGGAAGGAAGGAGGAGGTGGCGCCCCCCCTTTCCTTTCTCCCACGAGGAGGGGAATGCAAGAGGAGGTGTCACTGAGGGAGTCCTGGATTAGGGGGTCCTCGGACAGCCGGACTATATGCTTTGGCCGGACTGTTGGACTATGAAGATACAAAATTGAAGACTTCGTCCCATGTCCGGATGGGACTCTCCTTTGCGTGGAAGGCAAGCTTGGCAATTCGGATATGTAGATCTCCTCCCTTCTAACCGACTCTGTGTAACCCTAGCCCCCTCCGGTGTCTATATAAACTGGAGGGTTTAGTCCGTTGGGCAACAACAATTATAACCATAGGCTAGCTTCTAGGGTTTAGCCTCTACGATCTCGTGGTATCATCAAGATCAATCAAGCAGGAAGTAGGGTATTACCTCCATCGAGAGGGCCCGAACCTGGGTAAACATCACTCCCCCGCCTCCTGTTACCATCCGCCTTAGACGCACAGTTCGGGACCCCCTACCCGACATCCGCCGGTTTTGACACCGACATTGGTGCTTTCATTGACAGTTCCATTGTGTCGTCACGATAAGGTTTGATGGCTCATCTCGCTGTCAAGGACAACATTACCTCTGGGGGAGCCATGGCTGTAGGCCAAACTCTCCGACTGGGCGGCTTCGTTATGACCGCCCTTTCGGCCGTCGCGCCGACGATGACTTCTCGGGTCATCAAAAATAGCCTCCACGCCGGCTCGGGATTCGCCGAGCAGATAGATCCAATGGAGCTCTCTTCCTTGAACGAGCTCTTGGATCGCATCGCCGCCCTGGGAGTCACTACGAACTATGATCGGATCGGGCTTAAACCCGACCAAAGGGAGATTAACTCTCCGCCGGTCACCCATCAGATAGCGGTGGTCGAGGAGCAACTCAGCGATTCGTCCTCTATCTTGAGGACAAACTATGTCCGGATTCCCGAGCTCTTTGAGCCGGATACCCATCTACGGGAGGACATGGCCCAAGCTTTGAACCTAGAATCACACAGCAGGCCAGATCTATTGGGCAACATCCCGGAGCCCGAACTGCCAAGCTCGGAAACTCCTCCGCCCCTGGGTCTCAGATTGGGTCAGGGTTCGGACCTAAATCTACCCACCCACCCAGATATAAGTGATCTTTCCCACATAAGACAAGAGCCCCAAGAAACAGTACATCACTATTGGGCCAGATTCCTCCTTGTAATGAGCAAGGTCAAGGACTGTCGCGAGGAAGACACAATTTCATTCTTTTGCAAAAATTGCACGGACAAGGGAATCCTCAACGCCATAAGTCGCCGTGACATAGTACTCTTTGCCGACTTGGCGGCCATAGTACAGAAGTACTGTGCGATGGAAAGCGCCTGGAAAACCCAAACAAAATTCTGGGATCCTCCGGCTCTCACTAAACGCCCCATCCGAACTAAAAGGGTGTACTCTCGTAAGTCACCCGATCCAATTACAAAGAAACCAAAGCCCACTACAGGGCGTGGAACTATATTGGAGGGATGGCTCAATGGGCCATGCAAAATCCACAGTAGACTAGATACAATGCCAAGACACAGCCTTAGAGCATGTTGGATACTCCGGCAGGTGGCCAAGAGCGGTGAGGATCTTCTGATCAACAATACCGCAGAGCACCATCCCGTGGAAAACAACAATACAGTATTGACAGTCTTCGAGACCTTCGCTTCAAATAATAGGTGCAAGCGAGCACTCCGCAGCCTTGCCGAAGTCTGCCACGTCGCAGCAATAAATCCATGGAACGACACGGCTATAACCTTCAATGCCAGCGACGAACCTCAATTCCGAACAGCCCGAGCACCAGGCGCTCCGGTCCTTAGTCCAATTATGGACGGCTTTCGGCTTACTAAAGTGCTCATGGACGGCGGCAGCGGATTGAACCTCATCTACAAAGAGACTATTAGCAAAATGGAAATAGACAACGGCCGCATTGAGCAAAGAAGCACAACCTTCAGAGGAATTATCCCTAGTCGGGAGGCACGATGTGCGGGAAAAATCACACAAGATGTGGTATTCGGCACGCCGGAGAATTACAGGTCCGAAGAAATCACATTCCAAGTGGCCCCGTTCAGTAGCGGATACCACGCCCTTTTAGGGCGGGAGGCATTCACGATCTTCCAAGCTATACCCCATTACGGGTACATGAAGCTCAAAATGCCCGGGCCCAATGGAATCTTCACTCTAGCTAGTGATCCGGACATAGCACTCCGCGCCGAAAATAAAACCGCCGCACTAGCCCTCGAGGCGTTATCCGAAGTCCTTGCGGCCGAACACTACTAGGAAAAGGGCTATAGATGGAATGGCCACTAATGGCGCACCAGACATGTGGTGCGCCACTCTTATATAGCAGTGGCGCACCATGTGCTGGTGCGCCATTAGTGTGAAAGACACTAATGGCGCACCAGACACACGGTGCGCCACTAGTAATAATTTTTTTCCAAACATACTAATGGCGCACCAGGGCACAGTGCGCCATTACTAGTTCTAACTAGTAATGGCGCACCGGCCTCATAGTGCGCCACTACTATATTTTTTTTTGCAAAACTACTAATGGCGCACCAGTGTATAATGCGCCATTACTAGTTTAAACTAGTAATGGCGCACTGTTCCCCGGTGCGCCATTAGTGTATATTTCATGGACACTTGATCTCGACCCCCTCCATCTCGATCGCTATCCCACCTCGTCAGATCTGGTCCCCCTCGCCGCCGAGCACCCCCCGCACCTTCTACCCCGCTCCACCGGCCGCCGCCGCCGACCCCCCGCACCCTCCCCCACTCCACCAACGCCGACGACCCACCGCACCCTCCCCCGCTCCACCGCCGCCGACCACCCCACGCACCCTCCCCGGCCCGCTCCACCGCCGCCGAGCACCCCCCGCACCCTCCCTGACCCGCTACACCGCCGCCGAGCACCCCCTGCACCCTCCCCGGCCCGCTCCACCGCCGCCGATTACTGTTTTATAAAAAATATTACTGTTTCATATTCATTTTCATTTTCTAAAAAAAATATTAGATGCAACAGAAAATAATAATAAAAAAAATTACTTATGGCGCACCGCTGGCTAGTGGGCCATTGCTGTGCAAAAAAAAGGTTACTTATGGCGCACCGCTGGGTGGTGCACCATTGCTATCTAAAAAAAGATTTCTAATGGCGCACCGGTAGGGGGTGCGCCATTGCTATAAAAAAAACATACTAATGGTGCACCGCTAGGGGGTGCGCCATTAGTACACTTCCCCCCTAGCTAGCTAATTCGCCCGATCCCTTCGTCCCTCCATCGCCACACTTCCCCCCTGCAGCCCCGACCCACGACGCCGCCACCCCTACGTGCGCCGCCGCCCCCGCGCCCCTGCGCCCCCACCACTGCAGCTCCTCCGCCGCCCACCGGACAGCAAGCCGCCGCGGCCCCCAACCATCCCGCCGCCGACCCGCAACCATCCCACCGCCGACGACCGCACGGGGTGCAGGACGACGACCGCCGCCGACCCGCAACCATCCCGTCGCCGCTGACCCCGAGCCCGACCCCTCCGACGACCGGCCGCGCCCGCCCAGGTACCTCTCCTCCTTCCTCCTTCTTCCCTCTCCATCCTTCCTCCCCATTCCCTCCCTCCCCTTCTGCCATTGTCACCCACGGCCTTGGTCAATCCCGCACAGCCGCCGCCGCCGACCCTCCCCTCGACTGTGGCGACGCCGGCGTCCCTCCTGTCGGTCGTGCCGCAGTCGCAGTCTGTAGGCAGGGACAATCATGAAGGCACCATTCATGTGAAGGCACCAAAACACAAACTTGAACCCCCGCCCCCCCAATTTTCCTGGTTCTGTAGTTAGGCAATTACCACGTGTTTTCCTGCAGTGAAGCTGTTGTTATGATATGCAGGCATGAGTACCAGAGGGTGGCTACCATTGTTTGTAGGATTAAGGAAATGATCATATTATCACTCAAATATATTTAAAATGTCTATTTAGTGCTGTTTTCAGATATAACCTTGTAAGTAGAAATTTTAAACTGTAGCTACAAACCTTTTCAGTAGTTTGTCTTGTGCCCTCCATATTTAAATTTAAAATCAACTAAAACTTTAACTGAAACTTTAATTTAAACTTTAACTAAAAATTTAATTAAAGTTAACTTAAGTCTTTTCCTTTAATAAAAATTGTATGGTGGATGTCTTGTTGTAAAATTGTATGCATAGTCAGGCCCTTTCATGTTTTCAAGGAAACACCAGACTTTCCAGTTAGTGCTTTCTGAAACTTCTGCAATTTGCACTTCTTGAACTACTGCTTGGAACTAAACAGAATTATACAATGAACTTCTGCAGGCTGATCTGAGTTGGACCATCCTCTGCAGCCAACTTCTCTTCGGCAAGAGGAAGAAAGGAGAATCAGGGTAGGGTTTCATGGCTAGAAGATATATTGTTGTACAACAATTTGTTACAAATTGCATTTTTGGTATATGTACGCTAGTTTTGTCATATCAAGAGCTTAGGAACTTATCTTGACTAATTTATTATAGAAAGCTGTCAGAGCTCACTTCTAGAAATTAGCAATAGCAAAATGTGGTTAAGATTTAAGGCATCCGGACTAAGCATATGTTTTGGCATACAAGTATCTCTTTCTTCAAGACCGGTAAATCAAGTGGGTAAATAGGTGCTGCTGCTGGACTATATGTTCTGGACTATATGTTCATTGGTACTATATGTTCAGAATGAGTTAACTTGCTGTCATTTATCGAAATTCATAATGTGCTAGACTATATGTTCATTGGTACTACTTGTGATGCTGCTATTGTACTACTTGGGAATTTTGTCAACTTGTGATGCTGCTGCTGTACCCCGAGAGGCCCTTGAGTTTGCCGAAATGTCGATTAACTTCCGTTCCGGCAAATTCGGGTACTCCATATGTCCTATTTTCAGCAAAGGTCATGCTGAAATTTTCCGTGAATTTTAGCATGACTTTGCTAAAAATAGGACATATGGGGCACTTGCGACTAATGCATGGGCCGGGGTATCTTAGTACTTAATTAAGTAGGATCAACTGCCTCTTGTGTTATACATAGGAAATGTCGTCATCGGACGACGAAAGTCTCCCGGGGGAGTGCGACTGGCGCCACGACGGTCGAGGTCTGTGCGACAGGCCTCACCTGGACGATGATCGGCGCTTCAGCATTAAGCTCGAGGAAACCTTCGAAGTTGAAACGGTACGCAACGACGACAAGTGTTTTTTCATAATTAAGCATGACTTCAACTATTTCAACGTGTAATTTCATCTTTTACAATTTGAGTATAGTTTATCCCATGCCATGCAAGACGCTATGTCTTGGAGAGGATGGATTTTGAAGATCATGAAAATTTTGAAACGAAGAAAATTCACCTAAGGACACATCATGATGTGGATTTTGAAGTAAATCTGTATAATGCTGAGAGTGTAACCCATTTTGGTTGCAAAAATTGGGAAGCATTTTGCAAGATGTATGGTTTTGATGAGGGTATGCTTGTCACCATGGATCTTGGTGATCCTGACATCGACCAAGACAATATGGACATTTGGGTCCTTGTTGATACGCCTCCAGTTCTACCGCTATGTGAGTTTCTCAAACATAGTTAATTATTAACTAATTTATATTGTTTATTTCAAAATAGTTGACAACTTATTTCCATTGACAGCTTATTTTGATTGTTCAAAAAATGTGCGGAACATGGTAGACAAAACCCACTACACCGATGGCTCCGAGTTAACTTATCAGGAGAAAAATCATCAGGTCGGATTTTGTACTGATCTTGAGAATTACAATATCTACAATCAAACTCTTCAACATTATGGTCAATACGTGCCACTAGTGCACGTGTTGAACTACGGTAACTACCATGGAGATACCCTGGTAAGATTTTTTACTATTACGACATCCGTGCCTCTTTTGCATACTTCTAAAACTAGTACATCATTGCTAACTATGAAGTTATTACTATGTTTTTCAACAGAGAATCCCAGAGGATTGTGTGCCTCATTTGATGTATCAGAATGGCAGCCTTCGTGTTTTGAACTTATATCCAGGTCATCCTACAAATCTCAACTCTCCATACCGGATTTCTAGAAGAAGTGGAGACATGCTAATCAGAGAATGGAAAAAATGTATGGACAGTCGTAAGGAGGTTCTTGGAAGCAAAAGGAAGCGCCGCGCAAGAATTGGAGATAGGATGATCTCCATTCTCCATAATGGAGAGTCAGGGTCTATATTGTTTTATGCTATTTTACCTTAAATAGGGTATTTAGGTCCTGGCTAATACTGATGATCATGTGCTAAGAACAAGTAAGTAGGGTTGGTTCGATGACTATCAGGATGATGATCGTATGACTTGTTATTAATAACGAGTAGAAGTTGTATGATGATGATTAGTAGGACTTGTTAGGATTAGTATTACTTTCGACAAACTCGCTACTCGCGGTCTCGAGACTTGTAACTTTCTATCTTTGTTCGGTCTTTTGAATTCGGAGACTAATATGATGAATTGTATTCGTAGACTAATCTTCTATTGTATTCGATGAATCTGCTGTTGCTGTGTGGTGCTGTTTATATTCTGTCCAATAATATATTTTGTAATCTGTGCAAATATCAGAAAAGAAAAAAAATCCCTAATATACATACTAATGGCGCATCACCCCAACGTGCGCCATTAGTATGCCAAAGGATACTAATGGCGCATCACCCCGCAGTGCGCCATTAGTATGGCAAAGCACATGGGTAAATATGGCCCCCTGGGAGGCATACTAATGGCGCACCGTGGCCTATACTAATGGCGCACTGCCTGGTGCGCCATTAGTAAAAAATACTAGTGGCGTGGTACTAGTGGCGCACCAGTAGTGCGCCATTAGTAGGCAAAACTGGTGCGCCACTAGTAGGCCTTTTCCTAGTAGTGGAAGAACTAACTGCGCTGCGCTCCACAGTGGATAGGGACGACGTGATACTCGACAAAAGACCCAAGTCCACCTCTTTCAAACCAGCAGATAAAATAGTCAAATTCCAGGTCCACCCAACGGACCCTACAAAAACAGCATCCATTGGGGCGCTGTTAAACCCCACACTAGACGCCGCACTACGGGAGTTCTTGCGCGAGAATTGGGACATCTTCGCCTGGCATCCTTCAGACATGCCAGGAATCCCACGCAGGCTGGCCGAGCATAGCCTTAACATCCTGAAGGGGTTCAAGCCGGTCAAGCAGACTCTTCGGCGTTTCTCTGAGCCTAAGCGACAAGCCATGGGAGAAGAGCTAGCCAAGTTACTTGAGGCCGGATTCATTAGAGAAATAAAACATCCGGACTGGCTAGCAAACCTGGTGATGGTACCAAAAAATGACAAATCCTGGCGCCTATGTGTCGATTTCAAGGACCTTAACAAGGCTTGCCCCAAGGATCCCTTCCCCCTCCCCCGCATCATCAAATTATCGATGCTACCGCAGGACACGACTCATTGTGTTTCCTCGACGCATACTCCGGATACCATCAAATTAAGATGGCGGAGTCCGACCAAGCCACAACGGCATTTATCTCTCCATACGGCCCCTTCTGTTTTAACACCATGCCTTTCGGGCTCAAAAACACTGGTGCAACCTATCAACGCATGATTCAGACATGCCTGGAAACACAAATTGGCAAAACAGTGGAGGCATACATAGACGACGTGGTCATTAAAACCAGAAACGTCGAATCCTTAATAGACGACTTGAGGCTAACGTTGGACAACCTCCGAACATATGACATCAAGCTCAATCCGGAAAAATGCGTTTTCGGCGTGCCCGCCGGAAAGCTCTTGGGCTTCATCGTCTCAAGTAGAGGAATTGAAGCAAATCCGGCAAAAATCCGAGCTCTGTCACAGTTGGCTATCCCAACAGACCTCAAGCAAATCCAGAAATTAACTCGATGCGTGGCTGCCTTAAGCCGCTTTATCTCCCGATTAGGAGAACAGGCACTATACCCCTTTATCGCCTTCTCCGACGCACCGAACACTTTGAGTGGACGGATGCAGCCACGGCTGGATTGGAAGAAATAAAAGCCGTTTTGGCCACCAACCCAATCTTGGCCGCGCCAAATGTCGGCAAACCAATGCTTCTATATATAGCGGCAACACACCAAGTTGTAAGCGCAGTGCTCGTCGTCGAACGGGAGACGGATGGACATAAGTTCCCGCTTCAAAAGCCGGTATACTATGTAACCACGGTCCTCACTCCATGCAAACCACGGTACCCACATTATCAAAAGATAGCATACGCGGTCTTCGTGGTATCCCGGAAATTACGACACTACTTTCAAGAGTGTTCAATTACGGTGGCCTCTGAAGTGCCACTCAATGACATAATAAATAACCGTGATGCCACGGGCCGGATTGCTAAATGGGCTATTGAGCTCCTCCCGTTCGACATAACATACAAACCACGGCGAGACATTAAGTCACAAGTATTGGTGGATTTCGTCGCCGAATGGATAGAAGCCGAACTCCCTAAAGAGTACGACGCGTACTCCAATTCGATCATGCACTTTGATGGCTCTAAGATGCTGGCTGGTCTGGGGGCAGGCGTCGTCCTGACATCCCCCACCGGAGATACAGTCCAATACGTACTCCAAATATTATATACAGACTCCAGCAATGCAGCAGAATATGAGGCCCTGTTGCATGGTCTCCGGATGGCAGTCTCCATGGGAATTCAACGCCTAGAGGTGCGTGGGGATTCGAACCTCGCAATATCTCAAATTAATGGAGATTTTGACGCCAAGGACCCAAAAATGGCGGCTTACCGCAATGTCGTCCTCAAAATGTCAGCTCGGTTCGAGGGGCTTGAATTCCATCATGTGGTCCGGGAAAATAATCAAGCGGCGGATATCCTCGCCCGCATCGGCGCTAAGCGCGACCCCATCCCACCCAATATCTTCTTGGAACGGTTGTTTATGCCATCCGTGCTATGGGAAGAAGAGACCGGCAACAACAGTCCGGACCTAGCCACAACACCAGATATCGAACACTCTGACATAATCGGAGGCTCTTCCACCGAAGTAACGCGTTCGGCCCATATGATTATGGCTGTCATCGCCCCGTGGACAGAACCCTTCTTGGCCTACCTAAATAGGCAAGAACTCCCTGAGGACCCAAACGAGGCACGTTGCATTGTGCGGCGGTCTAAAGCCTACAAGGTCCACGAGGGAGAGCTTTATAAGAAAAGCGCTACCGGAGTACTTCAAAGGTGCATCTCCGAAGAGGAAGGACGGCAGCTTTTGGCAGAAATTCATGTTGGACTTGGCGGCCACCATGCCGCAGCTCTTGCCCTTGTAAGCAAGGCCTTCCGTACAAGTTTTTACTGGCCGACGGCCCGAGCAGACGCATAGAACCTCGTTCAACGTTGCGTCGGGTGCTAGCTTTTTGCAAACCAAAGCCATGTGCCACCTACCGCTCTCCAAACAATCCCCATTACTTGGCCCTTTGCGGTTTGGGGGCTTGATATGGTCGGACCCCTTAAAGGGGGAAGCCATAAGAGAAAATACCTATTGGTCATGGTGGATAAATTCATCAAATGGATAGAAGCTAAACCTGTCAAAACGGCCGAGTCCGGACCAGTGATAGACTTCATATCCGGGGTTGTACACCGTTACGACGTCCCCCACAGCATCATCACCGATAATGGCTCGAACTTCACAACCGACGAGGTAAAAACTTGGTGCGGCAACATGGGCATTAAGCTTGATTATGCCTCTGTCTATCATCCGCAAACTAACGGTCAAGTCGAGCGAGCAAATTGTCTTATCATGAGCGGCATTAAACCCAGTTTAGTGTGATCCTTGCAGGAATCAGATACGCAGTGGGTTGAAGAGCTCGACTCCTTACTGTTTGGGCTGCGGACCACGCCAAATCGCACTACCGGATACACACCGTTCTTTATGGTGTACGGCGCAGAGGTGGTACTGCCCTGCGACATAATTCATGACTCACCTCGAGTGCGCATGTACGAAGAGAAAGAAGCTGAGCTTGATCGGCAGGACAGTTTGGACGCCCTGGAGGAGGAGCGTGACGTGGCAAAAGCCCGCTCCGCATTCTATCAGCAACAGGCTAGACGGTATCAAAGCAGAGAAGTATGGGCCAAAACTTATAATGTTGGCGAACTCGTTCTATGCCTACCGGAGAAGAAGAAGAACAAGCTCAAGCCCAAATGGGAAGGTCACTTCGTTATTGACCAAGTTCTGACCGGTGGAGCGTACCGCCTGCGGGATGCATCGGATAATGGACTCGAGCCAAACCCATGGAACGCAGCCAGACTCCGACGGTTCTACGCCTAATGCCGGACTATGTGTTCGTCTCCTTACCTCCGTCAATTGTTTACATATCCATTAGCTGTCTTTTCTCTCTTTCCTTCTTCCATTTTTTCTTCACAGCCTTAAAAGGTCACAATGTGTCTTGACTACACAATCTAGACGCGCTAGGCGTGCTCATTATACCTGGGGGCTTCTTATATAGAAGCTTAATATTACTATGCACCGGGCTTCATGCCCCCACACATGTGTTACTTCTCCACATGTACCTTTTCTTCGCCATTACATGCATCGATATGACTTAAGTTTTGGCCAAGCTGGGTTGCCTGGCTCTTGTGTTTATGCCCTACGTTCCCATTAATTCGGCTAGGGCATAAGGGGAGCACCTCTGCGATTGTTACTGCCGGGTCAGCCGGATGTGTACCCCAGACTGGGTGAAGCCGAAAGCTAGCATTCTTAAGGGAATATTCGGTTGGTGAACAAAAGATGACTTTTACTTATTTTCAATACTTGCCCCAGATGTTTGTATCCCGCGTCTCTTTTCATAGTTCGGACATGCAAATTACGGCATGCGTACCCAGGGAAAGGAACCCTTAACAGAACTATTCTCCCTGGAAGATGTTTCTTACTATCCATGTAATGTAACATAGCTAGTTGGGTATTTGTCTGTTCAAGCACTTATGACCCCTACGCCTGGTTTCCACGCGTACCCCGGTTTTTACATAACTGAGCGGGTATTCGGACACACTCCGGACTGTCGGGTCTGGAGGTCGAAGCGAAAAGGTCTGCCATGACAAATGATTTACAATCCGGCTAGGGACAATACATGTCATTCGAAGTACACAGTCACTTGGACTGACTGAACTCTCCTTCTATACCATCCAACAGGCTGTCTAGCCTACAATCCTGTTGGGAATACTTTGCGGCTAATTTCACCTGGTCATACACCAAACTAACGGGTATTTCTTTCCCATCAGCCCCCACAGGTCCGACCTCGGCCATGCGGTTCGGGTCAGCCTTGGTATATTGAGTCTTCACCATGGCCCAGGCTTCCCTTGCACCTTGTCGGCAGGCTGATATCTTCCATAATCGGAAGCGCCGCCGCGCTCCTTTGAGCACCTCTACAAGATCCCCCATGCCTCCTGGTAGGGAGGCGGATGGCCACAAGGCTTGGGCAATGCCCTGCATCACCTGCCGTACTTGTTCGTGCAGTTGTGAGAGCTCTGGTAGAAGATCACCCGCAGACTCGGGCATCTCCTCCGCAGGACGACCCGTCAGCATACCTACAGATATAACTCTGTTAGTCGGTTTCTTTGCCGAACTCTATAAAAGTTCATTCAAGCACTTACTAAAAATGTCGCGTCAAAGCCTCTTATTCTCCTTCATGGAGTCAGCAAGCTGGGCTCGAACATCTTTCAGTTCAACGCCCAGCCGGGTGTTGGCATCTTGGAGATTGTTTTCTCCCGCCTAACCTGCGTAAGCACGCGCTCGCCAGCCTTTTGCTGTCGTTGAGCATGTTGCTCATCCCCTCACACGACCTCCGGATTCACTCCGGGGTCATCTGCAGAATCTATTGTTAGATTTGCATGCATGCCGAATACTAACTGGTACATACCATTCTTTTCGATAGAAACAAGTGTTACCAGATGGGGCCTTCTCGGACTCCTTCATCGCGGCAATTGCGGCTCGTAGCTGGGCTTTGCACTCCTCCAGCTCTTGAGATATCTGCGTATTCTTCTCCGTAAGAACCTACGCAAATAATGATCCTTAAATCAGTTGTGTCAACTGTTTCAAGTCTCAGGGGCTACTGATATACATAATTATCAGATTTTCTTACCCGTATGTCCTTCACATACTGGTCCGTGGCTCTGGCAAGACCATTTTGAGCAGCTCGGATGTATGCGTCTCCTGAGTGGAAGGCATCGAATGCCTCTTCGGAGAAACAAGGGTCACGTAGTACGGCCCGACGACGCCTGTGATTCATGGCACTCTCCACTTCGGAATTCGTGGCGGACAGCCTATCCGCATCCTCTGTAGGAGGAACATCCGGTGTTGGCCCCACGTTAGCGTCTATCTCTAAGTCTGGCTCTGGAGTCCGGTTGGTGGAGGCGTGGCCGGCAGGCTCTCCGGATATGGTCCGGTGAGCGTTTTTTCTGCTAGGAAACACGGACGTTATTATATTTTAAAAGACGACAACCACGGAGCGGGGTACTTTTTCATACCTCTGCGACGGCGTCTCAGTCCCGACCGCCTTTCTTTTAAGCCTACCCGGTTTCGGTGCCCCTTGTTGGTGAGTCACTGCGGGTTCGGCATGGCGTCCCGAAGACCTTCCCTGTAAGACACCATATGTGTGCGGTAGGTGAAGTGCAAAAAAGGAGGATCCTTCTCGGAAGTTGGGACTCCGGTTTTACTTACATGCGATGCGGGGAGCAGTCCAGGATAATTGGCTATGATGGCCACCAAGGTACCATCGCAGCTTAACTGATAGAACGTTCTGTCAATGAGCTCCACAAATATGTCCGGATCTTCTTCGAGTCCGGGGTCGAGGGCCGGTCAGGGTCCTCTGGCTGTGGGGACGGGCTGTGGAGTTCCCTCACGGCTTTTTGCAGTTCCTGCTATGAAATAGCAAGGTGAATACCTATGACAAAGAATGCGGAAAGGTCTGGAGTAAAAAGTAGCAGCTCACCCAGTTTGGGGGGTTGTACATGGAAAATCCATCCCGTGGCTTAATACGGATGAACTCCTCTTCCTCTCCTTTATACAAATCGGACAGTGTCTTTGCTAGGGCAGCGACAGAGTCCGGACCTTTACGACCGCAGCGGATGGCATCGTCTTGTCCATTGAAGTGCCACATGGGTTGACCCCGATATTGAAGTGGCTGCACCCCCCGCATTATACATATTGACATAACCTCGGTTATTGTCAATCCTGATTTGGCCAGTGCTTTATCCGGTCCATCAGGTAAAGGACCTCTCTGTTATCTTCCTCCTGGGGGCTCCGAGGGTGCCAGCTGCGGCGTTTCTTCAAAGGGGCGTTACTGAACTCAGGAAGGCCCATCCAAATAGGGTCTGAAGGGGGACGTCCTCCATATAAAACCACTCCGAAGGCCAGTCTTCGGACGTCTTCTTCGGGGTACCGGACAGGTATCCGGTCCCGGCGATGCGCCATATTTTGGCTCTGCCCACTTGTTATATTGACCTCTTCTGTGTACGGGGCACGAGGCAGAATAGCCTCTGCCATAGCTCAAAATGAGCTTCGCAGCCCAGAAACAGCTCGCAAAGGGCGACGTAGCCAGCGATGTGTAATATGGAAGCGGGGGTAAAGTTATGCAACTGGAGGCCGTAGAACTCCAGGAGCCCGCGGAAGAACGGATGTATTGGAAATCCAAGTCCCCTTAATAAGTAAGGGACAAGGCATACCCGCTCCCCCATGGATGGGTTGGGGAAGCTCTCCGCTTGCTTCCTGCCATTATAGGTCGCTAGTCTGGCTCGGACGGGGACCATATACGCTGGAGGGAGAAACCCCTGGGTTTGTAACTCCACTAATTGGATGTGGGGATGGAACACTTCTTCCAATCGCCTGACTTAGGGCTACGGGAGCGAGAAGAGGAGCTGCGATGGCCGGCCATGATGGGTTGGATTTTTCCGGGCGCGCTCCGATGGATACTCGCTGTGGGAGAAGGGTGTGATCTGGACCTGAGGATTCCCGTCTCTTTAAATAGACGATTTACTTACATGGTTAGGGTGGCAAGTGTAAAAATGCCCCGACTTCTCGCATTCGCTCGACACGTGGAGGATAGCCATTATTAGGCGCAGAAGCAAAGGGGTGCAACATTCATGGGAAGCCGGACACTACTCGACAGGTACACAGAATTAGGAGAAGAACCCGCCTTGCAATGGCGAAGACAATCTGCGCGCCGGACTCATCGCCATTGAAGCCTGGTTCGGGGGCTACTGAGGGAGTCCTGGATTAGGGGGTCCTCGGACAGCCGGACTATATGCTTTGGCCGGACTGTTGGACTATGAAGATACAAGATTGAAGACTTCGTCCCGTGTCCGGATGGGACTCTCCTTTGCGTGGAAGGCAAGCTTGGCAATTCGGATATGTAGATCTCCTCCCTTGTAACCGACTCTGTGTAACCCTAGCCCCCTCCGGTGTCTATATAAACCGGAGGGTTTAGTCCGTAGGACAACAACAATCATAACCATAGGCTAGCTTCTAGGGTTTAGCCTCTACGATCTCGTGGTAGATCAACTCTTGTAATACTCATATCATCAAGATCAATCAAGCAGGAAGTAGGGTATTACCTCCATCGAGAGGGCTCGAACCAGGGTAAACATCGTGTCCCCCGCCTCCTGTTACCATCCGCCTTAGACGCACAGTTCGGACCCCCTACCCGTGATCCGCCGGTTTTGACACCGACAGGCACCCCCTCCTTTCCTTCTTCTAGGGCCGGCGGCCAGGGAGAGGGCACGCCAGCCCCCTTGTGGGATGGTGTGTGCCTCTCCTTGGCTAATTAGGCCCATAGACCTCCCGGGGCCTCTTGGAACCCCTTTCGGTGATCCGATGACTATCCGGTACCCCCGAAACTCTTCCGATGTCCAAATATCATCGTCCTATATATCAATCACTACAAGAGTCGGACGCTTTGCCGTCTTCCATGGCTGACGGCAAAGGCATGCTTGGCGGACGGCAAAGGCCTTTGCCGTCAGCCAGCAGACGGCAACAGGTCCGGCTGAATAGGCTATAGAGAAGGGCTCTTTGCCGTCTACTGGTGGACGGCAAAGGTGAAATGTTCTATGCCGTCCGCTAGCGGACGGCAAAGAGCCTGGATGGCACATGTGGCAGGCTAGGTCTGTTAGGGGGTTAACGGCGTGCTTTGCTGTCTGCTGGCAGACAAAAAAGTCTTTTGCATCTTTGCCGTCTGCTGGCAGATGACAAAGTGCCCATATAGGCCAGCCCAGATTGCTGACACGTGTCCTGCTATGCCGTCCGCTGGCAGACGACAAAGATGCAAAGGTCTTTGCCGTCTGCCAGCAGACGGCAAAGCAACCATATAGGCCAGCCAGTGCCCCCAGGTTGCACAGGTAGCTGCCACGTGGCAGCTTTGCCGTCTGCTGCCTGATGGCAAAGCTTTTTGCCATCTGCCAGCAGATGGCAAAGATCCTGTACAACCCTTGTTTTTTCAGTTTTTTCTTAAATTCATTCAATTTGACAGAATTTCAGAGGTATATATGTATACACGTTTGAAAATAATTTCAACAAGCATATAAAAAATAAGTTTGCACTGAACATATCCAACATACAAGTTTCCAACAACATATACAATGGTTTTCAACAACATATCCATACATAGATATCCAAAACAGGTTTCTCATATCGAACATATCAACATATGCAAAAGGAAGCATAAGGAGAAGAGTACACTCCATCAATGCAAGCTTCCTCATCTAAATCAAATCTGCAAATTAGGAAACATGAAAGTTAGAAGAAGAAGAAGAACAAGAAGACTAGCTAGAAGAAAAAGAAGAAAAAGAAGAAGAAGAATTTATCTTCTCTTTCTTTTTCTCCTCTCATCTTCTTCATCTTCTTATTCTTCTAACTAAGGAAGAAGACTAGCTAGAAGAAAAAGAAGAAGAAGAATTTATCTTCTCTTTCTTTTTCTCCTCTCCTGTTCTTCATCATCTTCTTCTAACTAAGGAAGAAGACTAGCTAGAAGAAAAAGATGAAAAAGAAGAAGAAAAAGAAGTAGAAGAAGAATTTATATTCTCTTTCTTTTTGTCCTCTCCTCTTCTTTATCTTCTTCTTCTAACTAAGGAAGAAGACTAGCTACAAGAAAAAGAAGAAGAAAGAAGAAGAAGAATTTATCTTCTCTTTCTTTTTCTCTTATCCTCTTCTTTATCTACTTCTTCTAACTAAGGTACAAAAAATGCCATTTTTTAGCTAAGCTGGGTAAAAATGCTAAGTGTGTAGGTCATTTTAGAGCTAAGCTAGGTAAATAGGTCATTTTGGAGCTAACCTAGGTAAAATGGATCATATTGGGGCTAACCTAGGAAAATAAGCTAACTATATGACATATACGATGTTACCAAGATTGTTATGCCATTTCAAACCTAAGTATGCTAATTATGCCATTTTTTACATATGTAAGCTAAGTGTATGTCATTATTGATCAAACCTAGGTAACTAAGCATATTACAGATAACTTAGGATATTTGAGCTAACTTAGATCATTTTGGAGCTAAGTAAGCTAATTATGTCATTTTGGAGGAAATAAAGCTAAGTCTAGGTCTTACTCAAGGAAATATGCCCTAGAAGCAATAATAAAGTTATTATTTATTTCCTTACATCATGATAAATGTTTAATATTGATGCTAGAATTGTATTAACCGGAAACTTAGTACATGTGTGAATACATGGACAAAAGAGAGTGTCCCTAGTATGCCTCTACTTGACTAGCTTATTTATCAAAGATGGTCATGTTTCCTGACTATAGACATGTGTTGTCATTTGATCAACGGGATCAAATCATTAGGAGAATGATGTGATGGACAAGAACCATCCGTTAGCTTGGCATAAATGATCGTTTAGTTTTATTGCTACTGCTTTCTTCATGACTTATACATGTTCCTCTAACTATGAGATTATGCAACTCCCGAATACCGCAGGAACACCTTGTGTGCTATGAAATGTCACAACATAACTGGGTGATTATAAAGATGCTATACAGGTGTCTCCGAAGGTGTTTGTTGAGTTGGCATAGATCGAGATTAGGATTTGTCACTCCGATTGTCGGAGAGGTGTCTCTGGGCCCTCTCGGTAATGCACATCACTATAAGCCTTGCAAGCAATGTGAGTAATGAGTTACTTGTGGGATGATGAATTACGGAATGAGTAAAGAGACTTGCCAGTAACAACATTGAACTAGGTATGATTATACCGACGATCGAATCTCGGGCAAGTAACATACCGATGACAAAGGGAACAACGTATGTTGTTATGCGGTTTGACCAATAAAGATCTTCGTAGAATATGTAGGAGCCAATATGAGCATCCAGGTTCTGCTATTGGTTATTGATCAGAGATGTGTCTCAGTCATGTCTACATAGTTCTCGAACCCGTAGGGTCCGCACGCTTAACGTTCGATGACGATTAGTATTATGAGTTATGTGATTTGATGTACTGAAGGTTGATCGGAGTCCTGGATGAGATCAAGGACATGAGGACGAGTCTCGAAATTGTCGAGACATAAAGATTGATATATTGGAAGGTTATATTCGGACATCGGCATGGTTCTGAAGTGTATCGGGTATTTTCCGGAGTACCGGGAGGTTACCGGAACCACCCGGGGATTAATGGGCCATAATGGGCCTAGTGGAGAAGAGAGAGGGCCGGCCAGAGGTGGCATACGCTCCCCCTTTCCCAGTCCGAATTGGACAAGGGGAGGGGGCGGCGCCCCCCTCCTTCCTTCTGTTCTCTCCTCTTTCCCTTCTTCTCCTACTTGGACTAGGAAAGGGGGGGGGGGGATTTTATTCCTACTTGGACTAGGAGTCCAAGTAGGACTCCCCCCATGGCGCGCCCCTCCTAGGGCTGGCCTCCTCTCCTCCCCCCTTTATATACGGGGGAGGGGACACCCCATAGACACACAAGTTGATCTTTAGCAGCGTGCGGTGCCCCCTTCCACAGTTTTACACCTCGGTCATATCGTCGCAGTGCTTAGGCGAAGCCCTGCGCCGGTAACTTCATCATCACCGTCGCCACTCCATCGTGCTGATGGAACCCTCCCTTGGCCTCAACTGGATCAAGAGTACGAGGGACGTCATCGTGCTGAATGTGTGTTGAACATGGAGGTGCCGTACGCTCGGTGCTAGGATCGGTCGGATCGTGAAGACGTAGGACTATATCTACTGTATTCATAAAATGCTTCTGCTTTCGGTCTACGAGGGTATGTGGAGACACTCTTCCCGCTCGTTGATATGCTTCTCCTAGATAGATCTTGCATGATCGTAGGAATTTTTTTGAAATTACTGCGTTCCCCAACAGTGGCATACGAGCCAGGTCTGTGCGTAGATGTTATATGCACGAGTAGAACTCAAAGAGTTGTGGGCGATAATAGTCATACTGCTTACAAGCATGTCATACTTTGATTCAGCGGTATTGTTGGATGAAGCGGCCTAGACCGACATTACATGACCGCGTTCATGAGACTGGTTCTACCGCCGTGCTTCACACACATGTGGCTAGTGGGTTTCTGTTTCTCCAACTTTAGTTGAATCGAGTGTGACTACGTCAGGTCCTTGTTGAAGGTTAAAACAACACACTTGATGAAAAATCGTTGTGGTTTTCACGCGTAGGTAAGAACGGTTCTTGCTAAGCCCGTAGCAGCCACGTAAAACTTGCAACAACAAAATAGACGACGTCTAAGTTGTTTTTCCAGGGCTTGCTGTGATGTGATATGGTCAAGACGTGATGATATATAATTTGTTGTATGAGATGATCATGTTTTGTAACAGTTATCGGCAACTGGAACGAGCCATATTGTTGTCGCTTTATTGTATGAAATGCAATCGCCATATAATTGCTTTGCTTTATCACTAAGCGGTAGCGATAGTCGTAGAAGCAATAATTGGCGAGACGACAATGATGCTTCGATGGAGATCAAGGTGTCAAGCCGGTGACGATGGTGATCACGACGGTGCTTTGGAGATGGAGATCAAAGGCACAAGATGATGATGGCCATATCAGATCACTTATATTGATTGCATGTGATGTTTATCCTTTATGCATCTTATTTTGCTTAGTACGGTGGTAGCATTATAAGATGATCTCTCACTAAATTTCAAGGTATAAGTGTTCTCCCTGAGTATGCACCGTTGCGACAGTTCGTCGTGCCGAGACACCACGTGATGATCGGGTGTGATAAGCTCTACGTGCACATACAATGGGTGCAAGCCAGTTTTCCACACGCGGAATACTTGGGTTAAACTTGACGATCCTAGCATATGCAGATATGGCCTCGGAACGCTGAGACCGAAAGGTCGAGTGTGAATCATATAGTAGATATGATCAACATAGTGATGTTCACCATTGAAGGCTACTCCATCTCACGTGATGATCGGACATGGTTTAGTTTATATGGATCACGTGATCATTTAGATGACTCGAGGGATGTCTATCTATGTGGGAGTTCTTAAGTAATATGATTAATTGAACTTTAATTTATCATGAACTTAGTCCTGATAGTATTAGCATATCTATGTTTTAGATCAATATCTCGCGATGTAGCTCCCCGTTTATTTTTGATATGTTCCTAGAGAAATATAAGTTGAAAGATGATAGTAGCAATGATGCGGACTTGGTCCATGATCTGAGGATTTTCCTCATTGCTGCACAGAAGAATTATGTCCTTGATGCACCGCTAGGTGACAGAACTATTGCAGGAGTAGATGCAGACGTTATGAACGTTTTAACAAGCTCGGTATGATGACTACTTGATAGTTTAGTGCACCATGCTTTACGGCTTAGAACCGGGACTTAAAAAATGTTTTGAATGCCACAAAGCATATAAGATGTTCCAAGAGTTGAAATTGGTATTACATACTCATGCCCGTGTCAAGAGGTATGAGACCTCTGATAGTACTTTGCCTACAAGATGGAGGAGAATTGCTCAACCAGTGAGCATGTGCTCAGATTGTCTAGGTACTACAATTGCTTGAATCAAGTGGGAGTTAATCTTCCAGATAAGATAGTAATTGACAAAGTTCTCTAGTCACTATCACCAAGTTACCAGAACTTCTTGATGAACTATAATATGCATGGGATGACGAAAATAATTCCTGAGCTCTTCGTGATGCTGAAATCAGCGAAGGTAGAAATCAAGAAAGAGCATCAAGTGTTGATGGTTAACAAGACCACTAGTTTCAAGAAAAAGGGAAAAGGGAAGAAGGGGAACTTCAAGAAGAACGTCAAGCAAGTTGCTGCTCAAGTGGAAAAGCCCAGTCTCGTCCTAAGCCTGAAACTGTGTGCTTCTACTACAAGGGATTAATCACTGGAAGCGGAACTACCCCAAATAATTGGCAGATAAGAAGGATGGCAAAGTGAACAAAAGTATATTTGATATACATGTTATTGATGTGTACTTTACTAGTGTTCATAATAACCCTACGGTATTTGATACCAGTTTAGTTGCTATGATTAGTAACTCGAAACAGGAGTTGCAAAATGAACAGAGACTAGTTAAGGGCGAGGTGACGATGTGTGTTGGAAATTATTCCAAGGTTGACAAGATCACCATCGCACACTCTCAATAGTCAATACCTTCGGGATTGGTGTTGGACCTAGATAAATGTTATTTGGTATTTGCGTTGAGCATGAATATGATTGGATCATGTTTATTGCGATACGGTTATTCATTTAAATCAAAGAATAATTGTAGTTCTGTTTACATGAATAAAACCTTCTATGGTCATACATCCAATATAAATGGTTTATCGAATATCGATCATAATGATACACATATTCATAATATTGATGCCAAAAGATGCAAAGTTAATAATGATAGTGCAACTTATTTGTGGCACTTCCGTTTAGGTCATATTGGTGTAAAGCGCGTGAAGAAACTCCATGCTGATGGGCTTTTGGAATCACTTGATTATCAAATCATTTGATGCTTGCGAACCATGCCTCATGGGCAAGATGACTAAGAATCCGTTCTCCAGAACAGTGGAGCGAACCACTGACCTATTGAAAATAATACATACTGATGTATACGGTCCGATGAGTGTTGAGGCTCGCGGCAGGTATCGTTATTTTCTGACCTTCACAGATGATTTGAGCAGATAAGAGTATATCTACTTAATGAAACTAAGTCTGAAACATTTGATAAATTCAAAGAATTTCAGAGTGAAGTGGAAAATCATCGTGACAAGAAAATAAAGTTTCTATGATCTGATCGCGGAGGCGAATATTTGAGTTACGAGTTTGTTCTTAATTTGAAACAATGTGGAATAGTTTCGCAACTCACGCCACCTGGAACACCACATCGTAATGGTGTGTCCAAACATCGTAACCGTACTTTATTATATATGGCACGATCTATGATGTCTCTTATCGATTTACCGCTATCGTTTTGGAGTTATGCATTAGAGACAGCTGAATTCACGTTAAATAGGGCACTATCAAAATCCTTTCAGGCGACACCGTATGAACTGTGGTTTAGCAAGAAACCTAAGCTGTCGTTTCTTAAAGTTTGGGGCTATGATGCTTATGTGAAAAAGCTTCAACCTGATAAGCTCGAACCCAAATAAGAGAAATGCGTCTTCATAGGATACCCAAAGGAGATAGTTAGGTACACCTTCTATCACAGATCCGAAGGCAAGATATTCGTTGCTAAGAATGGATCCTTTCTAGAGAAGGAGTTTCTCTCAAAAGAAGTGAGTGGGAGGAAAGTAGAACTTGATGAGGTAATTGTATCTTCTTCCGAATTGGAAAGTAGTTCATCACAGAAATCAGTTCCAGTGATGCCTACACCAATTAGTGAGGAAGTTAATGATGATGATCATGAAACTTCAGAACAAGTTAGTACCGAACCTCATAGGTTAACCAGAGTACATTCCGCACCAGAGTGGTACGGTAATCCTGTTCTGGAAGTCATGTTACTAGACCATGATGAACCTACGAACTATAAGGAAGCGATGATGAGCCCAGGTTCCGCGAAATGGCTTGAGGCCATGAAATCTGAGATAGGATCCAGGTATGAGAACAAAGTATGGACTTTGATTGACTTGCCCGATGATCGGCAAGCCATAGAGAATAAATGGATCTTCAAGAAGAAGACTGACGCTAATGGTAATGTTACTGTCTTCAAAGCTCGACTTGTTGCGAAAGGTTTTCAACAAGTTCAAGGAGTTGACTATGATGAGACTTTCTCACCCGTAGCGATGCTTAAGTCTGTCCGAATCATGTTAGCAATTGCCGCATTTTATGATTATGAAATTTGGCAAATGAATGTCAAAACTGCATTCCTGAATGGATTTCTGGAAGAAGAGTTATGTATGATGCAACCAGAAGGTTTTATTGATCCAAAGGATGCTAACAAAGTGTGCAAGCTCTAGCGATCCATTTATGGACTGGTGCAAGCCTCTCGGAGTTGGAATAAATGTTTTGATAGTGTGATCAAAGCATATGGTTTTATACAGACTTTTTGAGAAGCCTGCATTTAAAAGAAGGTGAGTGGGAGCACTACATCCTTTCTGATAAGTATATGTGAATGACATATTATTGATCAAAAATGATGTAGAATTTTCTAGAAAGCATAAAGGAGTATTTGAAAGGAGTTTTTTTTAATGAAAAACCTCGGTGAAGCTGCTTACATATTAAGCATTAAGATCTATAGGGATAGATCGAGACGCTTAATAGGACTTTCACAAAGCACATACCATGATAAAGTGTTTGAAGAAAGTTCAGAATGGATCAGGCAAAGAAAGAGTTCTTGCCTGTGTTACAAGGTGTGAAGTTGAGTAAGACTCAAAACCCGACCACGACAGAAGATAGAGAGAGAATGAAAGTCATTCCCTATGCCTCATCCATAGGTTCTATAAAGTATGTCATGCTGTGTGCCAGACCTGTTGTATACCTTGCTATGAGTTTAGCAAGGCAGTACAATAGTGATGTAGGAGTAGATCACTGGACAGCGGTCAAAATTATCCTTAGAAGTCTAAGGAAATATTTCTCGGTTATGGAGGTAACGAAGAGTTCGCCGTAAAGAGTTACGTCGATGCAAGCATTTACACCGATCCAGATGACTCTGCGTCTCAATCTCGATACATATTGGAAGTGGGAGCAATTAGCTAGATGAGCTCCGTGCAGAGCATTGTAGAGATAGAAATTTGCAAAATACTTACGGATCTGAATGTGGCAGACCCGTAGACTAAAACTTCTCTCACAAGAAAACAAGACCACACCTTGTTACTCTTGGGTGTTAATCACATAAACGATGTGAACTAGATTATTGACTCTAGAAAACCCTTTGAGTATTGGTCACATGGCGATGTGAACTATGGGTGTTAATCACATAATGATGTGAACTATTGGTGTTAAATCACATGGCGATGTGAACTAGATTATTGACTCTAGTGCAAGTGGGAGACTGAAGGAAATATGCCCTAGAAGCAATAATAAAGTTATTATTTATTTCCTTACATCATGATAAATGTTTATTATTCATGCTAGAATTGTATTAACCGGAAACTTAGTACATGTGTGAATACATAGACAAAACAGAGTGTCCCTAGTATGGCTCTACTTGACTAGCTTGTTTATCAAAGATGGTCATGTTTCCTGACTATAGACATGTGTTGTCATTTGATGAACGAGATCACATTATTAGGACAATCATGTGATGGACAAGACCCATCAGTTAGCTTGGCAAAAATGATCATTTAGTTTTATTGCTATTGCTTTCTTCATGACTTATACATGTTACTCTGACTATGAGATTATGCAACTCCCGAATACCGGAGGAACACCTTGTGTGCTATCTAACGTCACAATGTAACTGGGTGATTTTAAAGATGCTCTACAGTTGTCTCCAAAGGTGTTTGTTGAGTTGGCATAGATCGAGATTAGGATTTGTCACTCCGATTGTCGGAGAGGTGTCTCTGGGACCTCTCGGTAATGCACATCACTATAAGCCTTGCAAACAATGTGACTAATGAGTTAGTTGCGGGATGATGCATTAGGGAACGAGTAAAGAGACTTGCCGGTAACGAGATTGAAATAGGTATGATTATACTGACGATCGATTATCGGGCAAGTAACATACCGATGACAAAGGGAACAATGTATGTTGTTATGCGGTTTGACCAATAAAGATCTTCGTAGAATATGTAGGAGCCAATATGAGCATCCAGGTTCCGCTATTGGTTATTGACCGGAGATGTGTCTCGGTCATGTCTACATAGTTCCCGAACCTGTAGGGTCCGCACGCTTAACGTTCGATGACGATTAGTATTATGAGTTATGTGATTTGATGTACCTAAGGTTGTTCGGAGTCCTGGATGAGATCACAGACATGACTAGGAGTCTCGAAATGATCGAATATTTTCCGGAGTACCGGGAGGTTACCGGAACCCTGCGGGGGATTAATGGGCTACAATGGGCCTTAGTGGAGAAGAGAGAGGGCTAGCCAGAGGTGGCGCCGCCCTTTCCCAGTCCGAATTGGACAAGGGGAGGGGGCGGCGCCCCCCTCCCTCCTTCTCTTCTCTCCTCTTTCCCTTCTTCTCCTACTTGGACTAGGAAAGGGGTGATTGATTCCTACTTGGACTAGGAGTCCAAGTAGGACTCCCCCCATGGCGCGCCCCTCCTAGGTCCGGCCTCCTCTCCTCCCCCCTTTATATACGGGGGAGTGGACACCCCATAGACACACAATTTGATCTTTAGAAGCGTGCGGTGCCCCCTTCCACAGTTTTACACCTCGTTCATATCGTCGCAGTGCTTAGGCGAAGCCCTGCGCCGGTAACTTCATCATCACCGTCGCCACTCCATCGTGCTGACGGAACCCTCCCTTGGCCTCAACTGGATCAAGAGTACAAGGGACGTCATCGAGCTGAATGTGTGCTGAACACGGAGGTGTCGTACGTTCGGTGCTAGGATCGGTCGGATCGTGAAGACGTGCAACTATATCAAGCGCGTTGATAAAACACTTCCACTTTTGGTCTACGAGGGTACGTGGACACACTCTCCCCGCTCGTTGATATGCTTCTCCTATATAGACCTTGCGTGATCATAGGAATTTTTTTGAAATTACTGCGTTCCGCAACACTTACCGTCATCACGGAGGTGAAGGACCGGTCGGGTTTGCGGCAGTGCCTGACGGAGAAGGACCGGTCGGGGTCGGGGTTGCGCCAGTGCGAGTCGGAGAAGGATCGGTGGATGCTTGTCGGGAGGCATGCTGCACCAAAGATCATTTGCAATGTCTCGTGAGCATGGTGAAATTGATATGTGAAAACTAGTAACTAATGACCATTCAAATGAAACTCACCGTGTCCGCTATAGCAATCTGGGGCATCGGCGGAGGGGTCTGACCGTTTTTCTCACACACGGACTGCACATTTTGTTTTCACGAGTCAGTCATATTAGTTAGTAATCAAACAAACATTACGTGCATGATTTGGCTAATATGCATGAGAAACTTACCACGAGGAGCTCATATAGGGCCCAGTGAGACGCATCGTTCCGGTTCCTCTCCGCCTCCAACAGACTAGCCGTCCTCTCTGTGGCACCCCGGCTTAGAGCAACCGGTTTACCTTGCATTACCAGCCCAGAGATCAAGTCTTCTAGCAATACCCAACAACATGGTACAGAGACAACCGCTTTATTAATGCTAGCGGATTACATAATTCGGATATTACATCGAGATACGAGGCCAAGAGGCACACACTGTGCTGCTGAACACTATGTACATGATTTAATGAACAGGGCGAGGGCCTCGATCACACGAACTACGCAGCAGCGGAAGAACGACGAAGTGGAAACTCCATAGCACAGGGACACCGACGTGGGCACGGCCTAGACGCGAGATGCGCTCCGATGCGAACCGACTTGCCTGACAGCTGGCATGACACGCCAGGTTAGTACATTGAATGTACTTGCAAGCTCACAACAAACATAAGCACGATGACAGACAATATCATGACAATTAATCAAATTAATGCAAAGCAAGAAGTACTAAAGATGCAATGAAACCAATACACGCACCGAGTCTCACAGACTCACTTACCAGACGGTTACCTCGTAACCAAACGGTGACCATACAAGGGTCACAACTGAAACCAACCACTCATGAACAACTCAAGAGTTCATGAATCGCCACGAAACGAAATGCATCGCTACAATAATTTAGTTTGCAAGATTAATTATAAAAGTTGATTCATGGTGTGACTTACTTCCGAGCTATGCCCATAACCAAGGATGCGGCTATCGATAGATTAAATACACTCTGCAGAGGTAGCGCACTTTACCCACACTACGGAACCCCTGGCCTCGCACTCCCATTCGGGTGGACCAAAGCGTTCCGACAAAACCCTCCCTTTGTTATGGCACTCTCCCGGCCGCTCCGACCAAATCCCTCTCAGGGCTAGGTCTTGGGTGGCCCCGTGCCTACCAAAGGCACCAACGGCCACCGTCGTGGCAAAATGGTCCCAAACAGGAATAAGGTACCATAAAAAAACGAGCACACAAGGTTATGTCTGCTTACCGGGCCAGGGTATGCACGCCCATAACCTTCCCTCGCGGGAGCACCGGTGAGAGGCACGACAAAGGACCGAATTAAGACCTTCCCACAAGGTAAATGTGGTCGCACTGAATAAAAACCCGATTCAGTGGCACCATGATGTGATCAACATCATATTCAAGTTGAACTTAATCAAGTTTAACTTTGACAAAAACTTTTTATAAATAACAATGATACTTTGACATAATCAAACAACTAATCGACATGCAAAGCAAACAACACATGGATATGGATCAAACTTATCAACATAATTATCTTGCAATACTCAGGATCAAAAACTTCACTGGTCCTAATTCATTTTTATTATCAAGCAATATTTTTATTAGCTCACTATTTATATGGAAATATACTTAATAAAAGAACTATCATTATCTACCATAGCAATATAACTAGCAAAATTTTATTCTACTTGACCAAACAAGTTCATGCAATTTACGAGTAACTAAAACAAGCATATCAAGCATGATAAAGTAACTAGCAATTAACAAAATTTGTTTATCAAATTTTAAATGCAAATAAAAACTCATATTCAAGTAGAAAATCATAGACATTGAAATAACACTATCCAATGCTGGTGTGGCTTGCCTTAGTGTACAGGAGGATCACACCCCTCTTGGTTTGCTTCAAGATAAGCTTCTCCTTCTAGGTAGCAAGGAAAAATCCACCTTTTGGTGTGGTGCTAGAGATTTCTGAAACAAAGACAATGCAAAAAGAATCAACCATTTGGACTTATGGTTTAGAAATGGTGGCTGGTCAAAGTTTCGGTCAATTTCTGATTAAATTTGAATTAAATAGAAATTCCAGGGGGGGAGGGGTGACGTCGAAGGCGTAAAGTAGAAATACGCCTCCACTCGTACCGCTTCGGGCGCGAGTGGTGAGGCTGACATACGGGACCCACCCGTCAGGAGAGAGAGAGGGGGAGTGACATCTGAGCGCGGCGGCGCTTCACCGGAGCTCACGCCGGCGAGGAGGGGGTTTAGGGCTAGATGAGAGGGATAGAAATGAAGCTGGGTTCACGGCGCACCTTCCCGTACCTGTGGCTTGCCATGGGATGGCCGGAGCTGCTCGCGGTCAAGCTCGCAAGCTACAATGGAGGACGTGATTCGCCGGAGTGGAAGAAGATGACGGCTAGAGGCGGCTCCGGGGGCTCAGCAGCATCCAGGCAGCACCAAGGGACCTCCAATGCCACGCCCGAGCAGTTGGTCGAGCTCGAGAAGCACCGGAGCGAGGTGGCTGAGCTGCGGAGGTCGCTGGAGTTCTCTGGTCGGGGCAAATGGCCAGAGGCCTGCCCGACCGGGTTGTGGCCCTTCTACATGTTCATGGAGGTGGTGAGGAGTGGTGCGTGGCTAGGAATCGAGGAGGGAGGTCCTATTTGTAGCCTGAGCGAGGGGGGTATCGTGTCGCCGCCAGAGTTCTCTAGAAGCTGGCGAACGGCGACGAAACACTCCAGTGCGAGGGGGCAAGCGTGCAGCGTCAATGCAGGAGCTGTCCACGCTCATGGACGAGCACATGACGTAGGGGGGAAGAGGACAAGGGCACACGCGCACTATGGCTTTTGGCCGCGACGTGCCCGTTCTCGCTGCGGCGTCTCCGGCGTCGGCGAGCGCCAGGGAGGGGTCATGGGTGATAGGTCAGGGCTGGTGGCGCGGCGCGGCAGTCGTCGGCGAGCTCTGGCTCGAGCACGCGCCGAACAGAGGCGTTGGCGCTACCCAGAGCGCGTCGAACGCATGCCAGGCATCATGTCCGCACGCGGTCACCGCCCTGGCATGGTCAAGACGACGTGCAAGCGCTGCCAAACCTTGTCTACGCTCTACTCCATGTAGTGTTTAGTCTAGGAACGTTGAGAACACATAGCCAGGCCGACCAGACTTGACGCAACCAAATTGGCAAGTTTCTGACCTTAACTTGGTCGCCAAGTTAAGCTAGCTTCTAGATGGCCATTTGGGCTAATCTCCTGGGGTTTAGGTTTCCCTAGGAGGGTAATTAAGCTGAAGAAAGATCGGGGCCAAAAGATAAAGGAAAAATGCACTTGCTGCACAAAGTGCATTTCAGGTCCAGAATAGAAATGATTTTATATAGCCAAAATATTACAAAAATTCATGCAATATTTTTTCTTGGGAAGGTGTGCCAAGGTCCAAAGAATATTCAAGAATTATTTCAGAATTTTTGCAGCAAGAAAATTGGCAGTTGCTTTGGAGCACAAGTTTCTGAAAAGAATTTCAGAGAGGAAAATGGATATTTTTCTTTTATGAAAAATATTGATTTGATTATTTTGGGGATTTATCAGAGAAATAATGTTGAGTGAGGAGAAGATAGTTCACTTGGGTGAAAGTCAAGGGTATGCCCAAGTGACAAGTCCATTTGAAATGATTCCAAAATCCAAATCAAGGCAAGGCAAAAACCAAGTCCGGAAACAGAGAGAAGGCAAGTCCGGAAAAAGAGAGAAGGCAAAATCCAGGCTATCACAAACCTCCCCCACTTAGGATGAATCTCGTCCTCGAGATTCGGTTCCTTGGGAAAACAATTCTGGGTATGCAGTCCTTAAAAATTCCTCTCTTTCCCAGGTTGCTTCCTCTTTGGTGTGATGCTCCCACTGAACCTTGTAAAACCTTATTTCTTTGCTGCGAGTGACCCTTTCTGTCTGATCCAATATTCTGATTGGCTTTTCCCCATAAGTCAATTCCTTAGCCAATTCTATCTCTGCCATATCAGTCCTTTTCTCCGGTGGCGAGATGCGTCTCCTTAGCTGCGAGATATGAAACACATTGTGTACTTCTGACAGTTCCGGTGGCAATTCCAACTGATATGCAACTGTTCCGACTCTGCCCATGACTGGAAACGGATCGATGTATCTGGGTGCCAATTTTCCGCGGGTCCGAAACCTCTTGACTCCTTTCATAGGGGTGACTCGGAGACATACGTGTTCTCCGGGTTCGAAGCTGATCTGACGGTGTTTGGCATCATAGTAGCTCTTCTATCGTGATTTGCCCAGCTGTACTCTGTCTCGGATTTCCTTGACTTGATTCTCCGCTTCGAGCATTAAATCAGTCCCGAAAATATGGCTGTCTCCGGTTTGAGACCAGTTCAACGGAGTGCGGCATTTCCGGCCATACAGAGCTTCATAAGGTGACATCTTTAAGCTGGTCTGGAAACTGTTGTTGTTGTAGGAAAACTCGGCGTAGGGCAGACAGTCTTCCCACTTGGTTCCTTGGGCCAATGCACATGCCCGGAGCATATCTTCGAGTATTTGATTTACTCGCTCAGTCTGTCCATCTGTCTGGGGATGATAAGCCGTGCTGTACTTCAGAGCATTCCCCAAGGCTTGATGTAGTCAGGACCGAAATGCGGAGGTGAAAGGGAGATCCCCAGTCAGAAGTGATAGTCTTGGGTACTCCATGCAGACTGACAATTCATGACACATATAATTGTGCAAGTTGATTTGCACGGTAGGTGGTCCGGATGGGAAGGAAATGTGGCACCTTTGTTAAGGTGTCCACTATGACCCATATTGCGTTGTTTCCTCGATGAGACCTTGGTAATCTGGTGATGAAATCCATGCAGACATCGTCCCATTTCCATTGGGATAGTGACAGAGGTTGGAGGAGTCCGACGTGTTTTTGGTGTTCCGCCTTTACTTTGTTGTATATATCACAACAGGCCACAAAGTATGCGTTGTCATTCTTCATTCCATCCCACCAGAATACCTGATGAAGGTCTTCATACATTTTGGTACCACCTGGGTGAATTGAGTATGGTGCTTCATGTGCTTCTGCCAATATCTTCTTCTTCATACCTTTGAGGTTGGGTACGCAAATCCTTCCTCGGAACCTTAGCGTACCTTGTTGATCCCTAGAGAAATCTGGTGCATGCCCTTTGTGCATCTTCTGGACATATATTTTCAATAGTTTGTCATCTGCCTGAGCAATGCGGATTTCTTCTTCGAGAGTAGGGGCAACTTCCAATATGTTGGCAAGACGGACATTGGTGCTCACCAAATTGAGCTGAGTGATTTCTTCATAAAGCTTAGGAGGCAATGAATCCATGAGAGCATTAAGGTTGGCTGGTTTGTGGCTGAGGGCATCAGCCACTACATTAGCTTTGCCCGGGTGATAATTTATTCCGAGGTCGTAGTCCTTAACCAACTCGAGCCATCTTCGCCATCGAAGGTTCAAATCGGGCTGAGTGAATATATACTTGAGACTCTTGTGGTCGGTAAATATCTGGCACTTCTTTCCAACAAAAGGGTGTCTCCAGATCTTCAAAGCGTGCACCACCGCGGCCAATTCCAAATCATGAGTGGGATAGTTTCCTTCGTGTTGTCACAGTTGTCGGGATGCAAAAGCCACAACTTTGCCATCTTGCATGAGTACACATCCAAGCCTTTTTCTGGATCCGACGCAGTAGACATCAAAACTGCGGTAGATGTCTGGAAGAGTCAATACTGGTGCTGACGTCAGCCTGATTTTTAACTCACTGAAACTCCGTTCGCAGTCCTCAGTCCATTCAAACTTCTTATCCTTCTTTAGGAGCTCGGTCATTGGCTTGGCAATCTTGGAGAATCCTTCAATAAAATGGCGATAATATCCGGCTAGTCCAAGGAAACTTCGGATTTCTGAGACTGTCGTGGGTGCGGACCAATCAATTACATCTTTCACCGTGCTAGGATCCACTGAGATTCCTTCTGCCGAGAGGACATGCCCGAGAAATCGAACTTGCTGGAGCCAAAACTCACATTTGCTGAACTTGGCATAAAGCTGATGGTCGCGAAGCCTTTGCAAAACTGCTCATAGATGTTCCTTGTGTTTGTGTTTGCTCTTGGAGTAAATGAGGATGTCATCAACGAACACCACCCCACATTTTTCCAAGAAATCCATAAACACCTTGTTCATCATATGCATGAAGAAGGCTGGGGCGTTGGTGAGGCCGAAGGACATAACGGTATACTCATAAAGACCGTACCGAGTGGTGAACGCGGTCTTGGGAATATCCTCCTTCTTTATCTTGAGCTGATGATATCCGGTCCTCAAATCAATTTTGGAGAATACTTTGGCCCCACTGAGTTGATCAAACAGATCGTCAATCCTTGGCAGTGGATACTTGTTTTTGATGGTGACGTCATTCAGCTGTCGGTAGTCCACACACATTCGTAGACTGCCATCCTTTTTATCCACGAATATCGCTGGTGATCCCTGTCGGTGTCAAAACCGGCGGATCTCGGGTAGGGGGTCCCGAACTGTGCGTTTAGGATCGATGGTAACAGGAGACGGGGGACACGGTTGTTGGTGCCAAAACCGGCGGATCTCGGGTAGGGGGTCCCGAACTGTGCGTCTAAGGCAGATGGTAACAGGAGGCGGGGGGCACAATGTTTACCCTGGTTCGGGCCCTCTCGATGGAGGTAATACCCTACTTCCTGCTTGATTGATCTTGATGATATGAGTATTACAAGAGTTGATCTACCACGAGATCGTAGAGGCTAAACCCTAGAAGCTAGCCTATGGTATGATTGTTGTTGTCCTACGGGCTAAACCCTCCGGTTTATATAGACACGGAGGGGGCTAGGGTTACACAGAGTCGGTTACAAGGGAGGAGATCCACATATCCGTATTGCCAAGCTTGCCTTCCACGCACGGGAGAGTCCCATCCGGACACGGGACGAAGCCTTCAATCTTGTTCATCATAGTCCAACAGTCCGGCCAAAGGATATAGTCCGGCTGTCCGAGGACCCCCTAATCCAGGACTCCCTCAGTAACCCCTGAACCAGGCTTCAATGACGATGAGTCCGGCGTGCAGATTGTCTTCGGCATTGCAAGGCATGTTCCTCCTCCGAATACTCCATAGAAGATTTTGAACACAAATATAGTGTCCGGCTCTGCAAAACAAATTCCACATACCCCCACCGAGAGAATAATATTTCCACAAATCTAATCTGCTGACGCATTTTGTAGCATGACATGACACCACGGCCCGGTCATTAGTCGAACCGTTTTTTCACAACCAGCCTCTGCACATATTGCGAGGCGGTTTCCTTGGCACGTCTTGTCGAAGCAGAGATCGTGTCCCCTTATCACGGGATTATCATCAATACGGGTGTGGGTAACCCAACCACGCCATCAATTACGGCGCTTGGGGAATAAGCGATTTTACCAGGTAGGTGGGGAGGCGCACAGCTTCCTCCGCCCTTATAAAGGGACAAGGATTCACCCTTTTCACCCGCGCCTTCTTCCTCCTTGCCATCCATTCTTGCGCACTCGAGCTCCAGCGCCCAATTTTGCGTTTTTCTCCTCAAACCACTCCAAGCATGTCCGGAGCGGGAGGCAAGTGGATGGTCTCCTCTGTTATGGAGGAGAACATCACAAAGCTGCGAGGAGCCGGATACCTGGCCGCGGATATCGTGCACCGGCTGCCAGATGCGGGGCAGATCATCCCTACTCCAGAACCCCATGAGAGGGTGGTTTTCCTTACCCACTTCGTCTGCGGACTGGGATTTCCCCTCCACCCGTTTGTCCGCGGGCTCATGTACTACTACGGGCTGGACTTTGAAGACCTGGCCCCAAATTTCATCCTCAACATCTCGGCGTTTATCGTCGTGTGCGAGGCCTTCCTCCGCATCAAGCCACATTTCGGCCTGTGGCTGAAGACCTTCAATGTTAAACCGAAGGTGGTGGTCGGCCAGCAAGCGGAGTGCGGAGGCGCCATTGTGGGCAAAATGCCCAACGTCTCCTGGCTCGAAGGCTCCTATGTGGAGATCATAAAGGGGTGGCAATCGGGGTGGTTCTACATCACCGAGCCGCACGACACCAACTGGGTGGCGGCCCCCGAATTCCGATCCGGAATTCCCACGTGGCTCACCTCCTGGAAAGAGATGGGCCTGTCCTGGGGTTCATCGGTAGAGCTGACCGGACTCCAGAAATGCATCAGAAACATGATGAGCAAGAAAATCAAGCTCGTCAACGTGGTCCAGGTCATGCTCTTCCACCGGATCCTCCCGTGTCAACGACGGGCATTCAATTTGTGGGAGTTCGACCCGGCCGAGCACCAGACGCTGCGAGAGCTCTTCGACACGACGCACAAGGACGTCTAGAAGGTGCTGTTCAAGGGCACCGAGGTACCTCCTCCCCTTACCAAGGACCGCGGACTCAGCGCAAAGCGCCCTGCCAATCCGGCAAGTTTTTCATATCTCATAGGATGTTTATTTTCCTCAGTCTAATCATGTGCGGGATCTAAGCCTCCATGCCATTTAATAGGACTGGGTAGAGACAGTGGAGCAGATCAATTGCCCAGCCCCCCTGCCTGAAGATCCTGCAGACGCTCTCCTAACGGAGGTGCTGGTTCCGGCGCCTTACGAGGTGCCTGTGAAGAAGGCCAAGAAGGCCACGGGGACCCGAAAGGGTCTCCGGCGCAAGGTTATATCGGACTCATCGTCTGAAAACTCCGAGGCGCACTCCTCCGATGAAAATGAGGAGGAGGAAGAGGAAAGTTCTCCCACCCCAGCCCGGGGAGACAAGAAAAGGAAGGCCGCCCCAACCAGGGAGGCCGAAGGGTCCAAGAAGGGAAGGACCCTCCTCCCGGACTGCTCCACGACGGCCGCCTACAGCGATGATGAGTGGTTGCTCAGGGACAAGCCCCTGGCGAAGTCGTAAGTATCCGGATACCATAATAATTCATGGTATGTTTTATTGCACTGCTTCTCATCACGCGGAACATGATTATGCAGTCCGTCCTGAGCCCATATCGGCGTATCTTCGTCGGATGGTTCTTTGGACCCGTCGGATATGAATAGCGATTCACTTCCGACCGCCTCCACCCCTCGCCCTATGGACAACGTCGAGGTGTTGTCTCAAAGGGCACCGAGCCGAGGGGAGGTAGTCCTGGAGGCGCCTCAACGCGACATCCCGGACCCTGGGCGCATGGGGGCAAGACTCCCATGGGCTCCGAATTCGGCCCCCAGCCGAACACTGCGCCGGAACCTCCAGTGGTTCCGGACACTGTCAGGCGACCCCCCGTTAAGAGGCGCAAGCAGCCTGTGCCGGTGGCCTCTTTCCATCCAGAGGAACCAGACAACTTGCTGGAAGCGCTTCGGGGTGCTTCCATCGACGAAGAGCACCGCACTATCATGAGTGCGGTGATCGAGAAGGCCCAGTCCGCCAAAAGCGGACTAACTGAAGCCTGTGCCAGCCTCCTAACGGGCTTTAAGGTAAGTAACCAAATTATAAGAGAATGTTACCGCATAGACACTAGCCCGTGATGCTCTGTTTGGCGTTTGCGAAGAAAGGCCGACTAGAGGATCAAATAATAACCGCAGGAGTCTAATCGATATATGTCTATGTGCATATGCAGGCTTCACTGCTAGCCGCTGCCGCACGTACTGCGGAGGTCGCCGCACTGAAGCGGGACCTTGAGCGGTCCAAGGAAGAGCTCGGCCTTGCCAAAAGGTAGCTCGAAGAGAACAAAGGTAAGTTATACCCCGTCTGTATGTTGATAAGAAAAAACAAGGGTGGTTGCTTAGATCATGGGATCCTCATGAATTTTTCCAGGGGCCACGACCGAAGTGGCGACCCTGAAGAAGGCGCTGTCCGAGGCCATGGACAAGGTGGCCAAGGAGTGCATTGAGCAGGAAAAACAAGAGGACCGGGTGGGCGAGGTGCAGCAAGAGCTCCAGGCTCTCGTCAAGAAACACGAGTCCTTGGAGCTTGACTCTAAGACGCGAGAGTCCGAGCTTGCGAAGGCCCTCGAAAGCTCACAACATGCCAAGGCCGAAGCCCAAAAGGCCCTCCAGGAAATTGAGGCGGTTAAGAAGATAGCGACGGGTAAGGCACTCAGTATGCAATGCAAGCATGTGAAAGAAAATTTCCTTTTACTTACCTGAGTTCGGAGCTCTCCAGGAGCGTTCGCAGATCTACCCCGCAGTGTGTCAGATGCCACGGAGTTCTACCGGGCCGAGGAGGGGAGCTCAACGGAGAAGTTGTTCTGGTCTCAGTATACTGGGACCGAACACCCTATGCCCTTGAGCGATCAGCTGAAGCAACTGGTCGAGCTCCACAAGGCGGCCGAACAGGCCATGAAGGGTCTTATAGTCCGGATGTGGCCTGGCGATCCCCTGCTTGATAGCTACTTCGGCATGGTGAGGCGGCTTGTGAATGCCTGCCCACGGCTTGACGTCATAAAGCGGTATGTCTGCATCAAGGGCGCGCGCAAGGCTTTTGCCCGAGCAAAGGTGCACTGGGCGAAGCGGGACGCCGAGAAGCTGGTGAAGGAGGGGCCGCCGGAAGGCAAGGAGCATCGCCACCCCGAAATGTATTATAACAGTGTCCTAAAGGGTTCTCGCCTTGTGGCGGAGGAAAGTACTAAGGATGTAATATTCGAATGAATGTACTCATGCGATCCTGTAATATGAAATGAGTTCATTTGCGCTATGCAACGCTTGTGAATTTAAAATATTACCTTCTGTGCGGCCGTTTACAAAATCTGAGAGTTGGCCAGTCGTCGGCTTCTGCCCCCATGTAACTAGTACTAAGGTGTTCGGGATAAATCTGAGCACTCTTTATCCAAATTTTGGGTCCTTAGACGGAGGTGTTCAGCACAACGAACCAGGCAATCAGACTATAAGGCTTTATCACTCTCACTTAGCCATAGAAGTCTACAATTTTAAATTTTGGCGAAGCCCCTAGTATTCGGAGGGCCGAATTTGGGGTGCTATATATGCCTAAGTCAGGCAAGGCCGACTCCTCACCCGAAGCGAAAAAAGTCTTTAGGGACTTGAGACCTCTCGAACAGCGACCAGCTCTCGCCTTATCATGTCAGTCAGTTTTCGGCTTTCTCTACTGATGTGCTCGTTCGGAAGAACCAGGACACAATCGCAGTAGTTCTCCCAGTGCTACCTTAGCCGATATTGTGGAACGTAAGGTACCAAAACATGGGAGCCGGGCAAACCCAACTATTGACCCAAGACATGATTCGGAGCTGATGCATATAATGCTATAAGTACAGGGTGCCGCACTGTCGAAAGTGTTCGGACTTCTCACGCCGTATTATGGGGTATATTGAAGCCCCTGGCATACTGGTCGTACCAGAATGTACGGGTGCAAGTTGTCGTAAATAAACAGACAAGGAAAAAAAAGAAGGGTAATGCAATAATAGACTAATGCTATGCATTGTTATTTAAATAATACGTCGAAGCGTACTGATACAAGTAGTGCAATAAGCAAAAATAGGACTATTTGACATATCCTATCCAAGGGCAAATTGCTTATGGGTATTTAAAAAGGGTACTTCGATCGTTATTAGAGACCACCTGGGGATTCCCTTGTACGTCTTAGCTTCTTGCCTCCTTGGTTTTTCCTTCCCGTAATGTGTGCAGCAATCAGACTGCGGAAGAGGGGCTTCCAGAGAGTAAGGTCCTGAAAGGGAAAAAATGATAAAGGTATACAACCCCTGGGGCGGTTGAGCCACATTGTGGGACGTGCCCTGGTCGTGCCCCCGCCTATGCCCATGGTATTTTTAGTGCGTAATTATGTACGCGCGGCACAGATTTCATCGCTTGACTAGGACTAGGACGGGGGCCGAATTCCTAGGCGAGCTCTGAACGTGCCAGGCGATCCTGTTGCAGGTTACTCCGGACTCGCTTGAAGGTATCTGGGGGCTTTATCGCCGAATTGGCGGTTTGCCTTAAAAGGCTGCTTCGTGCTTCGGCTGCGAGGGCCGCAGTGTGCTCCTCCGTGTGGAGCGAGCGTTCTGTGTTTCCATTGACTGTTATAACCCCACGAGGTCCTGGCATTTTGAGCTTGATGTATGCATAATGCAGTACCGCATTAAATATGGCAAATGCGGTTCGCCTGAGCAGTGCGTGATAGCCACTGCGGAACGGGACGATATCAAAGATTAACTCCTCGCTTCAGAAGTTGTCCGGAGATCCGAAGACCACTTCTAGTGTGATTGAGCCCGTGCAATGGGCCTCTACACCTGGGATGACACCTTTAAAGGTGGTTTTAGTGGGTTTGATCCTCGAGGGGTCTATACCCATTTTGCGCACTGTATCCAGATAGAGCAGGTTCAGGCTGCTGCCGCCGTCCATAAGGACTTGGGTGAGGTGAAATCCGTCGATGATGGGGTCAAGGACCAATGCGGCAGATCCGCCATGACGGATACCAGTGGGGTGGTCCCTGCGATCGAAGGTGATCGGACAAGAGGACCATGGGTTGAATTTTGGGGCGACTGGCTCCATCGCATAGACGTCCCTTAGTGCACGCTTTTGTTCCCTCTTGGGAATGTGGGTTGCGTCTATCATCTTCACCGTTTTCTCTTGTGGAGGGAATCTCTTCTGTCCTCCTGTGTTCGGCAGCCGAGGCTCTTCCTCGTCGTCGCTATGTAGCCCCTTGTCCCTGTTTTCGGCATTCAACTTGCCGGCCTGCCTGAACACCCAGCATTCTCTATTGGTGTGATTGGCTGGCTAATCGGGGGTGCCGTGAATTTGACATGAGCGATCGAGTATGCGGTCCAAACTGGACGGGCCCGGATTGCTTCTTTTGAATGGCTTCTTCCGCTAACCGGATTGAGAGCCGTTGAATCCGGCATTGACTGTCGTGTCTTCGGCGTTGTCGCCGTTGTTGCGGCGCTTGTGTCTATTACGACGTGGTCTGCCGTTAGTATCCTTTGTATCTGAAGTGCCATGACTTCTTGATGTGTTGTTGCTGCGAGCCAGCCAGCTGTCTTCGCCCGCGCAAAAGCGGGTCATGAGCGCCGTGAGGGCTGCCATAGACTTTGGCTTCTCCTGGCCGAGGTGCCGGGTGAGCCACTCGTCACGGATGTTATGCTTAAATGCCGCTAAGGCCTCTGCATCCGGACAGTCGACAATTTGGTTTTTCTTAGTTAGGAACCAGGTCCAGAATTGCCTGGCCGATTCCCCTGGTTGCTGAGTTATATGGCTCAAGTCATAAGCATCCGGTGGTCGCACATAAGTGCCCTGGAAGTTGTCAAGAAATGCATCTTCCAAATCCTCCCAACTGCCAATGTAGTCTGCTGGCAGGCTATTCAGCCAATGCCGAGCTGGTCCTTTGAGTTTTAGTGGGAGGTACTTGATGGCATGTAGATCATCACCGCGAGCCTTGTGGATGTCGAGGAGGAAATCCTCGATCCATACCACGGGATTTGTTGTACCATCATATGATTCAATGTTTACGGGTTTAAAACCCTCTGGGAATTCGTGATCCATTACTTCATCAGTGAAGCATAGGGGGTGTGCGGCGCCTCTGTGCCGGGCTATATCACGACGCAGTTCATATGAGTCTTGTCTGCTATATTCGGCCCGGCCGGATTTGCTTTTAGTGTATCCGACGTGACGGTCATCGTCCCGCGTTGGTGTGCGCCCCCGTGATCTGTAGATTGATCTTGCATGTTTTGCCATGTTTTCCAATACGTCTCGCAAGTCCCACGTGTTGCCCCAGGCCTTGGTATTTTTCTTTGAGTGGCGGCGGGGTGCGGGCTGGACTTCAGGCTGAAATGCCTCTCTGTCTCGGCCACGAGGTGGCCGATCAGCCGCATCATACACTGGTGATGTAGGTTTCAATGCTTCCTCCTCGAGTTGAGGTAGCAACCTGCGCTTTGGATAACTCTTGGTTGGGTGCTCGAGTTCATATTCCTCGGCTGCCAAGACTTCGGTCCATCTATCCGCTAGCAGATCTTGATCAGCTCGAAGCTGTTGTTGCTTTTTCTTCACGCTGTTTGCTGTGGCTATAAGCTGGCGCTTGAAGCGCTCCTGCTCTATGGGATCCTCAGGCACGACAAATTCTTCATCGCCGAGGCTCACTTCGTCTTCGGAGAGAGGCATGTAATTGTCATCCTCTGATTCTCCATTTGCTGCCTGTTCCGGAGGGCTAGCTTGTTCGTCCTCCCGCTCGAGGTCTGGCTGGAGGGGATTATCGTCGTCTTCGGCACTATCCGGAGCGTTAGTTTCTCTTGTGTCGGTATCACTGCTTTTGCTACGGCGAGACTTAGAGCGGCGCCGCTGACGTCGGTGCTTGGATTGCTTCTTGGAGGGGTTATCCTCCGTTGTCTTATCGTCATCCCCTTTTTGGGGGTGTCCACCATGTATATGTCATACGATGAGGTGGTAGTCCACCGCCCTGTGGGTGGTGGTTCTTGTTCGTCTGCTGCTTCGTCGTCCATACCGTCGATGTCTTCGGAGCCGAAGTCAAGCACGTCGGTTAAATCGTCGACAGTGGCTACTAACTGGGTGGTGGGTGGGGCGCGAATTTCTTCATCGTCCGCATCCCATTCTAGCCGGACATAGTTCGGCCAAGGGTCTCCTGACAGGGAGAGAGACTTCAATGAGTTTAGTACGTCGCCAAAAGGCGAGTGCTGAAAGATATCCGCGGAGGTAAACTCCATGATCGGTGCCCAATCGGATTTGATGGGCACGGACACCAGCGGCTCGGAGTCCGTGGCCGGGGACGAATCCAACGGTTCGGCAACACGGGTCTCGTAGGAGGTGAAGTCAGTATTCGGCGCTATCGCCACTGAGTGTGGGGCCTCTGTGGAGGGGTCCATCCACCCGTCCATAGATGGCACAATTTGTTCCGGATTGATGGTCGGAGTAGTTGCAAGTGTGATCTCCCGAACACAGTCCGATGGCAGAGCTAAATCATGCTCGTCGTGATCGTGCAGTGCACCTGACATGGGCTCGAATCCGTCGAAGATCAAGTCTCCGCGGATGTCGGCAGTATAGTTCAAGTTTCCAAACCTGACCTGATGGCCAGGGGCGTAGCTATCGATCTGCTCCAGATGGCCAAGCGAGTTAGCCCGCAGTATGAAGCCGCCGAATATGAACATCTGTCCGGGGAGGAAAACCTCACCCTGGATCGCATCGTTGCCGATGATCGAAGGAGCCATCAAGCCTTATGGTGACGGCACAGTGGAATTCTCAATGAAAGCACCAATGTCGATGTCAAAACCGGCGGATCTCGGGTAGGGGGTCCCGAACTGTGCGTCTAAGGCGGATGGTAATAGGAGGCGGGGGACACAATGTTTACCCAGGTTCGGGCCCTCTCGATGGAGGTAATACCCTACTTCCTCCTTGATTGATCTTGATGATATGAGTATTACAAGAGTTGATCTACCACGAGATCATAGAGGCTAAATCCTAGAAGCTAGCCTATGGTATGATTTTTGTAGTCCTACGGACTAAACCCTCCGATTTATATAGACACCGGAGGGGGCTAGGGTTAGACAGAGTCGGTTACAAGGGAGGAGATCCACATATCCGTATTGCCAAGCTTGCCTTCCACGCCAAGGAGGGTCCCATCCGGATACGGGACGAAGTCTTCAATCTTGTATCTTCATAGTCCAATAGTCCGGCCAAAGGATATAGTCCGACTGTCCGAGGACCCCCTAATCCAGGACTCCCTCAACGATGTTTACCCAGGTTCGGGACCTCTCTATGGAAGTAATACCCTACTTCCTTCTTGATTGATCTTGATGAATATGAGTGTTACAAGAGTTGATCTACCACGAGATCGTAATGGCTAAACCCTAGAAGTCTAGCCTATGTGAATATGGTAATGAGTATATCCTTTCGGGACTAACCCCTCTGGTTTATATACACCGGGGGGATCTACGGTTCACATGGAGTCGGTTACATAAGAAGGAATCTTCATAGTTGGTCACCAAGCTTGCCCTCCACGCCAAGTAGAGTCCAATCCGGACAGGGTGCAGTCTTCGGCCTTCAAGTCTTCACAGCCCATCAGTCCGGCCCATGGATAACAGGCCGGACACCCGAGGACCCCTTAGTCCAGGACTCCCTCAGTAGCCCCCGAACCAGTCTTCAATAGCGAGGTGCTCGGCACACATATTGTCTTCGGCATTGCAAGGCGGGTTCCCCCTTCAATGATCTCCAAGTAATGTATTCGGCCATTGATCAAATGTCGCCTCCTTGGCTTCTGCGCGTTAAATAATCTTCGTCCTCCACGTGTCGAGCAAATGTGGAAAGTCAGGGTATTTTTGCAAATAACACCCCATCCACGCGAGGAAGAACGCCTATTAAAGAGATTGGATCCCAGATCCGTTCAGCGCTACGCAGAAGAAATCCCCAAAGACTTCTTAGGAGAAACCATTCCAGCATGGCTAGTGTTCCCAGCTCCTCCGCTCGTCCCAGCCCAGAGAAAGGCGAGTGGGAGAGGTGTTCTGTGTCTCATAGTCGATTGACGAAGTTGCAAATGCAGGGATTCCTTCCCCATGCAGATCTAGTCCTTGTTCGAACGGGGCTAGCTTACTTCAATGAGGGGACTCAGGCGGAGGACTTCCCCAATCCGTCCGGGGGAGAGCGAGTGGGTTTTGTCCCCTACCTGCTAAGAAGCGTTGGATTTCCAATCCATCCGTTCCTCCGAGGGTTTCTGGAGTATTACAGCCTCCAACTGCACAACTTCACTCCGGCCTCTATTCTGCACATTGCAGGTTACGTCGCTTTATGCGAACTATTCTGGGCGTCGAGGCTCATTTCGAGTTATGGAGAAAGTTGTTCTGCCTCGTCCCGTGCAATCACGAAGGGTCAATATTTGAAGTGGGCGGAGCCGAGGTATGGCGCCTCGGCGATACTGGATATCCATCCGGCACACCAAGGAAGGCACCTGATGAATGGCCCTCCGAATGGTTTTATATAGAGGACGTTGCGCTTCCCGACCCGGTTCAAAAGGGTCTTGCTGAGTTTGCACGCATCCCGTTGAAGAAACGCCACAGTTGGCGTCCCCGGAGTCTTGAAGAGGATGATGGCGCCGAGGTTCGTCAGCTGATGAGCAGAATAAAAGAGCTCACTCAGTCCGGACTCACAGTAATCAAGGTTATGGCAATTTCCATAGCGTGAGGGGTTCAGCCGCTCCAATACAGAGGGCTCCCAATGTGGCACTACAATGGGGAGGACGACACCTCTCGTTGCGGCCGGAAAGGTCCGGATACCCCTGCCGCTTTGGCTAAGATATTAGCCGAACTGTTCAAATGGGAGGAAAAGGAATTTCTCCACATCAAATTTAGAGGTGGGTACTCTATGTATAACCCTCCTAGCTGGGTAAGGCCCTACCCATCTATTTTAACTCCTTCTATCTCCGAATTGCCTTTGATAAACTTCTAGCTTGTTTGCTTATGTTAGCACTGGCGAAAGGTCACCGAGGGATTTTATATTCACGCTCCACAGCCGGAGGACCACAACCGAGAGCTCGATCCCGGGTTCGAAGAGGATCCGGATATATTTGTGGTGCTCGCGGAGGGGGTGTTTTACCAAGCGAGCTATGATGGCACAGAAGTGGCCATCATCGCTGACTACCCTAGTCTTCTTCCTGCTTCGTAGGTAAGTAATCGAGAAACACTTTCTCTGAAAGGGTGCTCTTACTCTGCCTCACCGACCGCATTGTCGCGTGTTCTATAGGGGAGGCGTTTGACGATACCGAGGAAACCGGTTCTTGCGCCGGGCAGGCCTTCGAATAGGAGGGCCGGTGAAGGCACCGTCGGGCCCTCATCGAGGAGGAACGAATAAATATATTTTTCAGCGGCCGTGTCCAACTGTGACCTATGCACCTGTTTGATTACAGGAGAAAGGTTCGCCGAACTGTGTCCGGGGGCGGCCGGCCGTGCTCCCAACAACCAAGATTTAGATCTAGTCGGGGAGACAGGGGCCGATGTAGGAACAAAGCCGGACTGCCCTTCGGGCCAGGGTTCAGACAATATGTCTGTTACCAACTTGGAAGTAGAGAGCGCCATGAATCGTCGGCGCTGCAGAGCTGTTTTACGAGACTCGAAGGTCTCGAACGAGGCATTTAATGCCTTTAGCTCGGGCGACGCATACATCCGAGCTGCTCGAGACGGGCTTAGAGAATCCATGAGTCAATATCCGATAGATGGGAAGGTAAGTTCTCTTTGTCAAAAAAGATAGCCATATACCCGTAGCCCCCAAGACTGAAAGCAGTTGGCACAACTGATTTGAGGATTGTTGAACAACTAGGTCCTCGCAGAGAAGAATAGTCTGCTAGCCCAAGAGGTGGAGCAGTGTCGGGCGCAGCTAAAAGCTGCTACCGCCGAACTGGGAGACTTGAAGAAGTCGTCCTCTGGTATTGTTCCCTTCCATCAAGGAAGAATAATTGTGTACCCACTGTGCTAATGTTGCTGCTGATTTCTCATAATAGGGCCGTCTGACCAACTTGAAGGGAAACTGAAGGTCGCCCAAGAGGGAGAAAAAGAGGCGAAAAGGCAACGCGCCACAGGCGAGCGTGTGCTGACCCGCGTTAGAGATGAGAAAAACAAGCTACAGGATTCCAACACTGCCTTGGGTGAAGAGTTGAAAGATGTCCAAGCCCAGTTAGCTGCTTCCGTGAAGGAGAACAAAAAACTGCGGGGCGGTATCTTCAGTATGTGTCCGAACTATTTGTGGATTAGCTCAGAGATAAATGGGACTGATATAGTCATGTTTGCAGGTGTACTGACGGGCTGTCCTGAAGAGGAGGTGTCCGGATCATCGAGTGATCTGCTACAGAGGCTGTCACAGGTGCACGAGCATGCTCGGCTAGCCATGCGGAGTGTGGCTAAGGCTTTATGGCCGTCCGACTCCCCTCCAGGAAGTATGGAGGAGCTTGTAGAGCTGTTCAAGGTAGCACGGCGGCGTATCCGGCTATGGAAGATATCGTCCTGCCGAGAGGGTGCGCGGGAAGCCTAGGCCATGGTGAAAACGCGATATACGAAGCTGGACCCGAATCACATGGCCAGGGTTGGACCCCTAGGGTCAAATGGGGAAGAAATTCCCATTAGTTTAGTATATGACCAAGTAGAGGTGGCCGCCAAATATTCCCAACAGGATTGTAAGTTAGACCGCCTGTTGGATGGTATAGAGAGGGAAGTGTTTGAGTTCAAGTGACTATGTATTTTCCTTGCCCTGTGTAATTCTAGCTGAATTGTATAGCATTTGTCATGGCAGACCTTTTCGCTTCAACCTCCGGACTCGAGGGTGCAGAGTGTTTCCGGATACCCTCACGGCCGAGTAGGCCGGGGCATGCCTGGAAAACTAGGCATAGGGGTCATAATTGCTTGAACAGACAAGTTGTATTCTGCTAGTTGTGTTATATTACATTTGAGTCGTAAGAAACATCTTCTAGAGAGAATAGTTCCGTTAAGGGTTCATTTCCCTGGGTGCGCATGTATTAATGTACATGTCTGATTTGTGGTGGAAAACATCACCGTTTTTGTAACTTCTGGGGGTTACCAATGGAGTCAGTGAAAAAACGTCTTTAATTCACCGACCGAATATTCCCTTAAGAACGCTAGCTTTCGGCTTCACCCAGTCTGAGGTACACATCCGGATGACCCGGTAGTAACAATCGTGGAGGTGCTCCCTTTATGCCCTAGCCGAACTAACGGGAACGAAGGGCATAAGCACAGGAGCCAGGCAACCCTTGGCCAAAACTTAAGTCATATCGATGCATATAGTGGAGAAGAAAAGGTACATATGGAAGAACTCATATGTCGAGAGCTTGATGCTCGAAGAGTAATGATAAAAAGCTTTTGTCTAAGAAGGCCCCAGGTATAATGGACATACATATTTGAAATATGTATGTCTTAGTGGTGTGCGGTCTAGCCGTACCGAAACTTTAAGGTGAAGAGGAAAAAGGTAATCGGAAAACAGAGAAAAATAATGGAAACTACAGGGGAGAAGGAGACGAACAAGGAGTTCGACGCTAGGCATAGAATCTTCTGAGTCTGGCCGCGTTCCAGGGGTTCGGCTCGAGACGATTGTCTGATGCATCACGAAGACGGTACGCTCCTCCGGTGAGAACTTTATCGATTATGAAGGGACCCTCCCATTTGGGCTTGAGCTTGTCCTTTTTCTTCTCCGGCAGGCGTAGGACGAGTTCGCCAACATTGTAAGTCTTGGCCCGTACTTCTCTGCTTTGGTATCTTCGAGCCTGCTGTTGATAGAATGTTGAACGGGCTTTTGCAACATCGCGTTCCTCCTCCAAGGCATCTAGGCTGTCCTGCCGACCGAGCTCGGCTTCTCTCTCTTCGTACATATGCACTCGAGGTGAGTCGTGAATAATATCGCAGGGCAATACGGCCTCTAAGCCATACACCATGAAAAAAGGTGTGTATCCGGTAGTTCGGTTGGGCGTGGTCTGCAGGCCCCAGAGTACGGAGTCGAGCTCCTCTACCCAGTGCTTGTCTGATTCTTTCAAGGACCGCACTAGTCTCGGCTTGATGCCGCTCATAATGAGACCATTGGCTCGTTCTACTTGACCGTTGGTTTGTGGGTGATAGACGGAGGCGTAATCGTGTTTAATACCCAGATTAGTACACCAGGTTTTTACCTCATCAGCTGTGAAATTGGAGCCGTTGTTGGTTATGATGCTGTGTGGGACACCATAACGGTGCACAACACCTGATATGAAGTCAATCACCGGGCCAGACTCGGCCGTTTTGACCGGTTTAGCCTCTATCCACTTAGTGAATTTGTCCACCATAAGCAGCAGCTATTTTTTCTTATGGCTTCCCCCCTTAAGGGGTCCGACCATATCCAGACCCCAGACCGCAAAAGGCCAGCTAATGGGGATGGTTTGTAAGGCAGTTGGGGGCATGTGGCTTTGGTTGGCGAAGAGCTGGCATCCGACGCAGCGTTGGACATGGTCCTGCGCGTCCGCTCGGGCTGTCAGCCAATAAAACCCAGTGGAAAAGGCTTTGCTAACGAGGGCCCGAGCTGCGGCGTGGTGTCCGCCGAGGCCAGCGTGAATTTTCGCTAACAGCTGCCGCCCTTCTTCTTCGGAGATACATCTTTGAAGTACTCCGGTAGTGCTTTTCTTGTAGAGCTCTCCGTCGTGGACCTTGTAGGCCTTCGAACGCCTAACAATGCGGCGAGCCTCATTCTGGTCATCGGGAAGCTCCTTCCTATTAATGAGGCCAAGAAGAGTTCGGTCCACAAGGCAGTGACTGCCATAATGAGATGGGCCGATGGTGTTATTTCAGTGGCTGAGCCCCCGGTACTTTCTGTATGTTTGGGATTTAATGTTGTGTTCGGATCTGAACTGTTGTTGTCGCCCTCCCCTTGTCACACCACGGATGGCTTAAAGAGCCTTTCCAGGAAGATGTTAGGTGGGACGGGGTCGCGCTTAGCACCGACGCGAGCTAGGACGTCCGCTTCCTGATTGCTTTCTCGGGCAATGGGGTGAAATTCAAGTCCTTCAAACCGAGCTGACATTTTCAATACGGTATTGCGATAAGCTACCATCTTTGGATCTTTGGCGTCAAAGTCGCCGTTTATTTGAGCTATCGCGAGGTTCGAGTCCCCGCGCAGCTCCAGGCGTTGTATGCCCATGGATGTGGCCATCTGAAGACCATGCAGTAGGGCCTCGTATTCGGCTGCGTTGTCGGAGTCTGTCTACAATATGGGGAGTACATACTGGACGACGTCTCCAGTAGGGGATGTTAAGACGACGCCCGCTCCTAGTCCTGCCAACATTTTGGAACCATCAAAATACATAACCCAATTTGAGTATGCACCGTACTCTTTAGGGAGTTCGGCCTCTGTCCATTCGGCGATGAAGTCGGCCAGCACTTGAGATTTGATGGCTCGACGCGGCTTGTATATTATGTCGAATGGAAGTAGCTCTATGGCCCATTTGGCGATACGTCCCGTGGCATCGCGGTTGTTTATTATGTCATTGAGTGGGACCTCGGAAGCCACCGTGATTAAACACTCCTGGAAGCAGTGTCGTAGCTTGCGGGATGCCATGAAAACTGCGTATGCTATCTTTTGGTAGTGGGGGTACCGAGATTTGCATGGTGTGAGGACAGTGGATACATAGTATACTGGATTTTGAAGTGGGAATTTGTGTCCTTCATGTTCTCGTTCGACGACGAGCACGACGCTCACTACTTGTTTGTTGCCGATATGTATAGCAGCATGGGTTCACCTGCGTTTGGTGCGGCCAGGATTGGATTGCTTGCTAGGAGGGTCTGATACGTCCATTTTGCATCATGATTTTTTGTCGATATTTATTGCATTATGGGTTGTTATTACACATTATGTCACAATACTTATGCCTATTCTCTCTTATTTTACAAGGTTTACATAAGGAGGGAGAATGCCGGCAGCTGGAATTCTGGGCTGGAAAAGGAGCAAATATTAGAGACCTATTCTGCACAACTCCAAAAGTCCTGAAACTCCACGGAAGTTATTTTTGGAAATAATAAAAAATATTGAGCGGAAGAAATACGTTAGGGGGGCCTCCACCTGGCCACGAGGGTGGGGGCGCCCCTGCCTCGTGGGCCCCTGTTGGCCCTCCGGTGCCCATCTTATGCTATATGAAGTCTTTAGTCCGAAGAAAAATAATAAGCAAGCTTTCGGGACGAGACTCCGCCGCCACGAGGCGGAACCTTGGCGGAACCAATCTAGGGCTCCGGCAGAGCTGTTCTGCCGGGGACACTTCCCTCCGGGAGGGGGAAACATCGCCATCCTCATCACCAACGCTTCTCTCATCGGGAGAGGGCAATCTCCATCAACATCTTCACCAGCACCATCTCCTCTCAAACCCTAGTTCATCTCTTGTATCCAATTCTTGTCTCTAAGTCTGGGATTGGTACCTGTAGGTTGCTAGTAGTGTTGATTACTCCTTGTAGTTGATGCTAGTTGGTTTATTTGGTGGAAGATCATATGTTCAGATCCTATATACATATTAATACTCCTCTAATCATGAACATGAATATGCTTTGTGAGTAGTTACGTTTGTTCCTAAGGACATGGGAGAAGTCTTGCTATTAGTAGTCATGTGAATTTGGTATTCGTTCGATATTTTGATGAGATGTATGTTGTCTATCCTCTAGTGGTGTTATGTGAACGTCGACTAGATAACACTTTACCATTATTTGGTCCTAGAGGAAGGCATTGGGAAGTAATAAGTAGATGATGGGTTGCTAGAGTGACAGAAGCTTAACCCTAGTTTATGCGTTGCTTCGTAAGGGGCTGATTTGGATCCATATGTTTCATGCTATTGTTAGGTTTACCTTAATACTTTTGTTGTAGTTGCGGATGCTTGCAATAGAGGTTAATCATAAGTGGGATGCTTGTTTAAGTAAGGACAGCACCCAAGCACCGGTCCACCCACATATAAAATTATCAAAGTACCGAACGCGAATCATATGAACGTGATGAAACCTAGCTTGATGATAATTCCCATGTGTCCTCGGGAGCGTTTTCCTTTATATAAGAGTTTGTCCAGGCTTGTCCTTTGCTACAAAAAGGATTGGGCCACCTTGCTGCACTTTATTTACTTTTGTTACTTGTTGCTCGTTACAAATTATCCTATCACAAAACTATCTGTTACCTATTATTTCAGTGCTTGCAGAGAATACCTTGCTGAAAACCGCTTATCATTTCCTTCTGCTCCTCATTGGGTTCGACACTCTTACTTATCGAAAGGACTACGATAGATCCCCTATCCTTGTGGGTCATCAAGACTCTTTTCTGGCGCCGTTGCCGGGGAGTGAAGCGCCTTTGGTAGGTGGAATTTTGTAAGGAAAAATTTATATAGTGTGCTTAAATTTACTGTCACTTGTTACTATGAAAAGTAATCCTCTGGGGGGCTTGTTCAGGGTATCTTCACCCCGACCGGTAGAGCAAAGATTTTCTCCACAACCTAATTAAACTACTGAAAATGAAAATGTCAACTTTGAGATTCCTTCGGGTATGTTAGAAAAACTGCTAGCTAATCCTTATGCAGGAGACGGAACGAAGCATCCTGATGAGCACCTAATATATGTGGATGAAGTTTGTGGATTATTTAAGCTTACAGGTATACCTGGTGATTTTATTAAGAAGAAGGTCTTCCCTTTATCTTTGAAGGGATATGCATTGACATGGTATAGGCTATGTGATGATACGGGATCATGGAACTACAAACGATTGAAATAGGAATTTCATCAGAAATTTTATCCTATGCATCTTGTTCATCGTGATCGCAATTATATATATATAATTTTTGGCCTCGCGAAGGAGAAAGCATCGCTCAAGCTTGGGGGAGGCTTAAATCATTGTTATATTCATGCCCCAATCATGAGCTCCCAAGAGAAATCAGTATTCAATTTTTTATGCTCGGCTTTCTGATAACAATCGCACCATGCTCGATACTTCTTGTGCTGGCTCTTTTTCTATGAAGACTATTGAATTCAAATGGGATTTATTGGATAGGATTAAACGCAACTCTGAAGAATGGGATCTCGACGAAGGTAAGGAGTCAGGTATGACACCTAAGTTTGATTGTGTTAAATCTTTTATGGATACCGATGTTTTCCGTAAATTTAGCACTAAATATGGACTTGACTCTGAGATAGTAGCTTCTTTCTGTGAATCTTTTGCTGCTCCCTAAGGAGAAGTGGTTTAAATATCATCCTCCCATAGAAGTAAAAGTAGCTGCACCTATTATAGTTGAAGAAAATACTATCACTTATAATGATCCTATTGTTCCTACTTCTTATGTTGAGAAACCACCTTTCCCTGTTAGGATAAAGGACCATGCTAAAGCTTCAACTGTGGTCCGTAAAAGCAATATTAGAACTTATACACCTCCTGAGCACATTAAAGTTGAACCTAATATTGCTATTGTTAAAGATCTCTTGTCTGTTAATATCGATGGGCATGTTATTCATTTCCGTGATGAAACTGCTAGAATTGCCAAACCTTGTGCTAAAGATAAAAATAGACCTGTGGTAGGCATGCCTGTTATTTCAGTTAAAATAGGAGATCATTGTTATCATGGCTTATCTGATAATGGTGCTAGCGCTAGTGCAATACCTTTTGACTTATACAAAGAAATTATACATGATATTGCACCTGCTGAGATAGAAGATATTGATGTCACAATTAAACTTGCCAATAGAGATACTATTTCACCAATGGGAATTGTTAGAGATGTTGAAGTCTTGTGTGGGAAAACTAAATATCCTGCTGATTTTCTTGTTCTTGGCTCCCCACAAGATAGCTTTTGCCCCATTATATTTGGTAGACCCTTCTTGAATACTGTTAATGCTAAGATAGACTGCAAAAAAGATGTCGTTACTATTGGTTTGGGTGATATGTCTCATGAGTTTAATTTCTCTAAATTCAGTAGACAACACCGTGAAGAGGAATTGCCTAGTAACGATGAAATAATTGGTCTTGCTTCTATTGCCATACCTCCTAGTGATCCTTTAAAACAATATTTTCTAGACCATGAAAATGATATGTTTATGAATGAAAGAAGGGAAATAGATGAAGTATTCTTTAAACAGGAACCTATCTTGAAACACAATTTGCCTGTTGAAATCCTAGGGGATCCTCCTCCACCCAAGGGTGATCCCGTGTTTGAGCTTAAACCGTTACCTGATACTCTTAAATATGCTTATCTTGATGAAAAGAAGATATATCATGTTATCATTAGTGCTAACCTTTCAGAGCATGAAGAAGAGAGATTATTGAAAACTCTGAAGAAGCACTGTGCTGCTATTGGATATACTCTTGATGATCTTAAGGGCAACAGTCCCACTCTATGTCAACACAAAATAAATTTGGAGAAAGATGCCAAACCAGTTCGTGATCATCAATGACGGCTGAATCCTAAAATGAAAGAAGTGGTAAGAAAGGAAATACTAAAGCTCCTTGAGGCAGGTATAATTTATCCCGTTGCTGATAGTCAGTGGGTAAGTCCTGTCCATTGTGTCCCTAAGAAGGGAGGTATTACCGTCGTTCCTAATGATAAAGATGAATTGATCCCACAAAGAATTATTACAGGTTATAGGATGGTAATTGATTTCCGCAAATTAAATAAAGCTACTAAAAAGGATCATTACCCCTTACCTTTTATCGATCAAATGCTAGAAAGATTATCTAAACATACACATTTTTGCTTTCTAGATGGTTATTCTGGTTTCTTTCAAATACCTATGTCAGCCGATGATCGATCAAAGACCACTTTTACTTGCCCTTTTGGTACTTTTGCTTATAGACGTATGCCTTTTGGTTAATGTAATGCACCTGCCACCTTCCAAAGATGCATGATGGCTATATTCTTCGACTTTTGTGAAAAGATTTGTGAGGTTTTCATGGACGATTTCTCCGTCTATGGATCCTCTTTTGATGATTGCTTGAGCAACCTTGATCGAGTTTTGCACAGATGTGAAGAAACTAACCTTGTCTTGAATTGGGAAAAGTGCCACTTTATGGTTAATGAAGGTATTGTCTTGGGGCACAAAGTTTCGGAAAGAGGTATTGAAGTTGATAAAGCCAAGGTTGATGCTATTGAAAAGATGCCATCACTACAAAAAAATACACTTCCGTGATGATACGTGTTTGTCACAGTAGGTCGCGTTTTTTGTCATGCATGTACATCCATGATGATTTTATGACAGAATCAAGATAGTCATACCTGTGCTGTCGTAGAAGTGTTCCATGACATTACCAAAATTATCATCACGGAAGTGTCCACTTCCATGACGATAAATCGCGCGTCACAGAAGTGCTTTCGTCAAGGGTGACCGACACGTGGCATCCACCGTAACGGAACGCTGTTAACCTATCGGGTAGGGTTTTGGATCCGATAACCCGTTAACAGCCCCGACCAATGGGGAATTTCCACGTGTAAAATTCTTATTGGCCGGACGAAACACGTGTCAGCTCGTCAGTGGGTCAGATAGGCGCCTATGATATGTCGACACGTGCCACGGCCCACCATTGGCCCATTTAGCTTACAAAGCCAGCCCGTTTGACTTGGTCAGAAGTTAACGGGCTGGCCCATGAAAAGCCTGTTAATGGTCTCTTCACAAATAGCCCATTTAACGGCCCGTTAACTCATGGCCCATTAGGCCCTAAAGGAAATCGGCCCAACAACATCATGTGGACCGTCGAATATAACACCCGCCCATTTCACTTTCGGCCCATGTATGGCCCACGATGTCTTTCGGCCCATATGAGGCCTTCGTATCTTTCGGCCCTTTACAGGCCCACGGTGACTCTAACCCATAATGAATAGTAATTTTCTTTATACCCGTTAACGGCCCGTGATTTACATGGGCCGTTTCCAGCCCGTGCTAGCTTTCGGCCTATTGACGGCCCATACGTTCTTGGGCTCCTTTTTGGCCCTCGATTACTTCTGGCCCGTTATTGGCATGTTCCCCTAATGGGCCAAATTCGGCCCATGGCAAGGGTCGGCCCGTTACTGGCCTGTTCCCCTAATGGGCCAAATTTGGCCCATGGCAAGAGTCGGCCCGTTACTGGCCTGTTACCCTAATGGGCCAAATTCGGCCCATGGCAAGAGTCGGCCTGTTTCTGGCCTGTTAATCCGCTGCGCCATTTCCAGCCCGTCCTATATTCTGGCCCATTAACGACCCGTTATGCCTGTGACCGAATTAAGCCTTTGCTGCCCTACGGCCTGTTAACGGCCTGTTACCGTGCTGGGCCGGTACCAATTACGCCCGATTACGGCCCATGTAGACCCATTTATCCGATGGCCCAAGGCCCACCGATTATAGGCCCATTTATCGACGGCCCGTAGGAGACCCATGGATCCTACGACCCGTATATGGCCCATGGTAGTTGCGGCCACTAGCAAACCAGGGAAAAAGAAGACTAGGAAATAAATAAGGCCGAAACTAACGCTAGGCTATTAAGGCGATTGCACAGATTACATCCACTTGGCATCAAAGATCGCCACCAGTGCAAATATAGGGAACACCCTACACTATACAAAAATGGCTTGCTGTTTTCTTCAGCCGGTGGCTGCACGTTAAGAATAAATTTTGTATCGCACCAAAACAAATTACAACTATATAACAAAAGGAAGGTTGGCATAAAACTTAACAGTCTAGCAGATAAATGCACCACCAGAAGTTCAGAAGCTCAGTTCATTTGACCTAACTATTACGTTTTCATGCTGTATTGTCCGATGGAGCACCATAACCCTCGCCTTCATTTCCCCTAGGCTCCTGAACAACATAGCAAATGTCTGATAGTCTGCTTTCAAAACCATATATATCTTGACGACATTGAGCAATGTTTCTCCTTGTTTCACAAAGGGTCTCTGTTAGGGAATGGACTTGTGTCTAGAGCCCAGATACAACATTGCTTTGAGCTTGCATATCTTGATCATGAGGCAGTTTGGACGATATTGCCTTAACAACCAACCCAGTATTACGCAGGAACGTGCTTTTGGCACTGTTAGTGGACAGGTACTGACCCACTGCAGTAAGAGCTGACTTTGCGGTTATAGTTGCCTCGCCACCTTCAGAAGGTGGCGGTTCCACCATTTTTTCCATAGCTCGCTGAAAAGTTGAGGTTTTTCATTAGTAGTACCAGAACAGAAGATATTAAGGAGGCAGCAAAACCAAACAAAATAGCTTTGGTCTATATACAGAACTTATTCTGGTGAACCCATGTAAAATATTAGTTGTATTTTATTCCAAAGTACATAATAAAACCAGGTTCCAAACATATGACCATGTACCATCGCTAATGTATTGTCTATTTCTTCACATTGTGTTGAGGGCTAAGGATAAAGAGACGAAGTTTATAATACGGTAAGCATAGTATGACATCATACATATCGCAAAACAACTGAGAACAGACAAACAGGCAATTGTAACGTTGTGTGGGCAAGTCCAGCACGGAACTAGATTACGGGTCAAGATCAAAGGAACATCACTCCTCTCTTTTAAACCTTGTAAGGTGCAATGATACGCTAAGACAATTGTGTATAAAATTGAAAAGAGTAATAGAGATTGGCTGCAAACCATGCTGTTCAAGGCACAAGTTAGAGTAAGTAGTAGTTAAAAGGCATGAGGATTAAAGACTTACAACAGCGGCTTTGACTGGTGTAGTCATGCCCTTCTTCTTGCTGGTGTGACAGTCCTTGAAGATTTCCACAGCATTTGGTTCAGGTACTTTTTGGTCCTTGCGGGCTTTCCTCTGCATTTCAAACAAATCAATATAGATCTGATAATATGGTACAACGAAAAGACTGAAACACCAGCTAATTACAACTACGAGATCCTGTCGTCTGTTGGAATTTCACTTTCGTACGGTTGGCCTTGTTCTTTGAACAGTTCACCTACAAGAAGATAGATTTGTGTGGCACATGCGTAAATAGGACTTCAACATGTGATCTGATCACATATATATAATGTACCTGATACTTCGGATCAGACCAGTGTTTAACAAGGCCCCTCGAGTCTTTTCATCCGATATATTTTCCACTGGAGATGTTTGGGAAAGTTCACTGTTAGCCTTGCCTTCAAAGTGAGTTTTCCTCAAGTTATACCGATACTGTCGCAGAGCAGACTTGAAAACATGGGTGCAAGCTTGTCTGGTTGCATCATCTTGGCTATCCAACTTGAACCTCATCTGTTGAAAATTATGGGAGTCTCATTATCAGCAACCTAGAAAGTATGGGACAGAACAAGATGATATTACTAGTTTCCATACATAACCATACTTACAGATAAATGGTCAAGGAAGGTGTTGAACTGGGTTTCGTCTTTGTCATTCCTGTACTGAATCCATGTTGGGAGGATACGTACATGGCACCTAACGGCAACCGCTGCCTCTGATACTAACTTGGCTGACTCTGTAGCATCACGTGGCCTTTTTAAACCTGCCTCAAAATGGATCTCCATTCTTCCTCCTCTAGATTTAGTTAACCTATCGAGCTTTATCCCTGATGTTTGTTTCCTCTTGCGCCTAGGTGCTAGTCCAACAACGAACATAGGAAGTGTTAGTGTACATCAAACTGTGAGACTACATATAAAGAAGCATGCAACTGTAACTTGACTCCAGCAACTACCTTCTTGTTGTTGAAGCTCACAAGGTTCATCTGATATTGCCAACTCGTCTTGTGTCAAGAGTGCTTGGGAAGTAGTGTCAGGTGGCAAGGGAGCTTGGGAACGTGCTGCTAGCTCAGTTGACACACGAGTAAGTCGTGCAGCTGGTAGTATTGTGGTAGGTGTTGCAAGAACTAGGGCTGTCTCTGCTTGTTTGGTGGCAGCTATTTGTTTCTGTTTGGCTTTTTTTGCAACTCGTGTAGCATGGGATGCCGTGTTTGTAGAATTTTCCGCTGGACTTTGACCTTCTATTGCACCATCAGTACCAGCAGAATCTGCAGGATTCATCCGCTTCTCATTCCCTGCCATTCTGTGTTTCTTCCTCTTTCTCTGTGCCATGTTAAGTCAAGCCGACAAGAAAAACGAATAACAATTTAGTTCTTCAGAACAAATTGATGCGTGATGCAGACAAACTGAACTTTGATGTTAGACAACCACATGATAGGAGGATGTAATATGTATGAAAAACAGGACGGAAGAGATAACCAGAACTATGATGTGTAAACTAAGAAGAAGACATTTCACCAAATTAGAAGCAATGCAATGGAAGGTAGACACCATATGAAAGATGCTACAAATATCGCTCTGCCAAGTTAACAGTGTCTCATCATAAATGGCGTTTAAACAAATGTGAAGCAGTACAAGAAATAAATCATATGCAAGATGCAAACAACATCACACTACCATGTTAGAGGTCTCTCGTCATTAGTGCCATTGCATATTCACAGCATTGCATATTCACAGCTTATGATGTGTAAACTAAGGAGAAGGCATTTCAACAAATTAGAAGCAATGAAAGCTAGACACCATATGAAAGATGCAACGAATATCACTCTACCAAGTTAAAACTGTCTCGTCATAAGTGCCATTTCAACAAATTAGTAGTACAAGCTAGAAAAGAATGTGAGATGTAACTTATATCACACTCCGAAGTCAAATGTGTCTTATGATAAGTGATTGTTGCAGGTTACACAATAGTAGTAATTTGATGTAAGAACATGGTGTGATAGACAAATATAGTATGTTCTAGAAACAGGAACACGTGTCTTATTCAAGTATAATGTGTAAAGTAAGTAGATGGAATTCAACAAAATTAGAAGCAATACAAGCTAGACATCACACATAACATGCAACCACATATAGCACTGCCAAGTTAGAGGGAGCACCGGTGATGCTGCACTAGGGGAGACGTGCTCATCATAAACACAGCTTTGTTGAGTTTTTATGCATGTGTTGTCTTGGAAATCATCCTGGGGGTGTGGAGGAGTAGAAACTGTAGAGGCCCTCCGTTCGGAAGGAGGACCTTTATCCGCTGCCTTGCTAACTTCCTTCCGCTTTATTGATTTTGAATTGTCAAGTAAAACCGACAAGAAAAAGCAATAAAATTCTCTCTTCAGAACTCATTCATGCATGATACTGACAATCACTACTTTGATGTAAGGCAAACACATGATACCAGGATGGAATATGTACGAAAAACAGGACGGCATGGCATGTTCACAACTGTTTGCGTAAACTTAGCAGAAACCATTCCAGCAAATAAGAAGCAATGCAAGCTAGACACCACATGAAAGATGCAAGCAATATGACTGCCAAGTTAAAAGCGTCCCATCATAAATGGAATTTCAACAAATTAGAAGCAGCGCATGCTATAAATCATATGAAAGATGCAACTAATATCGCACTGCATATACTAAAGGTGTCTCGTCATGTTGATTGATGCGGGATACAAAAAAAATAGTTTTATGTAAGGACATGCTTAATAGACAGATGTACTATGTACTAAATACAGGAAGGCATGTCACATTAACAGGTATAATGTATAAGCTAAGCAGACTAGCACATGCAGTTTAACCAGATTGGAAGAATTACAATCTAGACACCATATGCAACATGCAACCACATATCACGCTGCCAAGTTAGAGCAAGCACCTGCGATGCTAGTGTAGGGGAAATGCTGTAATCAACTACAGAGCTACGTTCACTATCTTCATCTAGCATTTCTGTTTCTTGAGAATCATGTCGGGAGGCTGACGTTGCATTCTTTAAATGAGGAGTCCCCTTGCCTGCCTGCCTCGTCATAAGTGATTGATGAGGGATACACAAGAACATTAGTTTGATGTAAGAACATGGTTAATACACAGATGTACTAGTATGTACCAAAACAGAAAGGTATGTCATATTCAAAGGTATAATGTGTAAGCTAAGCAGATGTAATTTAACCAAATTGGAAGCAATACAAGCTAGACATCCGGCAGGAGTGGTGAGCATGATCATCTAGGACCTGAGAGCCTGGTGGGAGGCGGGCTGCTTCGCCACCATTGCAGCTTTTTAGTTCGCTTCCACGTGATGCCTGTCTTTGCTGGGCTTGTCACTGGCTCGGCCAGTGCCCTGACTAGCTATTTGTCTTTCTGGTGCTCACGGGATGGTGGTTCATGTAAAAAAAATATCTTTCCTTATCTTACCGACTTCGGCCTTTCGAATACAAGCTAGACACCATATGGAACATGCAACCACATATGACACCGCGAAGTTAAAGCAAGCACCTGGGATGGTGGTTCATTGCGAGCGAGGTCATCAACTCCAGAGCTACGTTTACCGTCTCCATCTGCTAACACTGCACCCTTTATAGCGCTGTAACATGTCTTGCCTACCCGCATACGAAGCTGGAGCGACTTCTCTCTTTTCTTTTTGGCTTCTCTCATGGCAGCAGAGTCTGAAATACCCTTGCATAAAAACACAATAGTGAGAGTAAGGGTGAAGTGTGTGCAGAACTAGTGCACTGTAAAAGTAGCAGATAGCAGGTGGCTGAAAAATAAATGACAGGAGACATATGATAGCTCTACAACATTGCATGGCAAACAAAATTAGATTCTACTCCGTATGATTTTGTAATATATGAGCACAGGAAATGCAGGTACTCCTCCAGCACACCACCACATGTGGTCATATCTAAGATAACAGTCGACTGAAAATAAATAGGTCAGTCGATTTTTTTAATGAACCGTCCGATCTATAAGGAACGGGCAGATGGCCTTCGTCTACCTCCCGCCAGTCACTGTTGACGATCTTTCTCGAACCGCCAGCGACCACCGGCCCAGACCCCTGCCTCCGCCGCCCCGCCCTCCCATCGACCTCACACCACCGCCGTGCTTGGCAGCGCCCCCAGGCCATCCCTTTAATCCCGGCCGACCTCCAGATCGGGCGCCAGTAGCTCTAGGCCGCACACGCCCCTAAGATAAACACCAAGGCGCTGCTTCCCCGGCGTAATAGGCGTACTAGCGCCTGTTACGCCGGGGAATGCTTCCGTTAATTGGGAATCAACTGGCCAGAAATTGAAATTCAGGGGGGCGACGGACCTCTAGCTAAGGTGAAATAGTATATGAGGAGAAACCTTGTGCATCGCGAGTTACTAGGAACATCTAGTATCAAGAAGAAGCGGTCAACTAGTGTCTTCTGTGGGATGAATACCGTGCAAGCAGAGACGTAAGATTTGCACGAATAAGGGAAGAGGAGTACCTTTTTCGGTTGCCGGTGTGGTCACCTCCACATGTCGCGCCGATCTTCTTCTTTTTATCGGGGAAACCGATGTTCTGGAGGGTGCAGGCTTGGACGAACCCATGGCCAAATTGTTGACTGTGTTGCCGTGGCCGTATGTCGGCGGAGGGGAAGCAGATCCGAGGCGGCGAAGGACGGCGTAGCAGGAACAGCTCCGGTGCGGTGGAGGGTGGCGAAGTTGGAGCGGCAGCGGTGAGGCGCAGGACGGCGTGGTTGAACTGGCTCGGGTACGGACGGCTCGGCCTTGGCTTCAACTACTAGCCGTGGAGGGCGTTGCGGTTGAGGTTGCGGTGGACGACGACGTCGGGGTATCGGCTCCGGCGTGATGGAGGAGGGCGGCGGTTGATGGGTGGGATGGGGTGGCGACGGAGGACGCCGGGGTTTCGCGGCTGGTGGAGAGGTAGTTTTGGCGCCCACGGAGTACGAATGGGGAATCAGACGGGTGGGGGGGAACCATGTTTCGGTCTGGGACGCGCTTGTTTTTGGCTTTTTTGAACAGAAGATGGGACGCGCTTGTTTGAAATTTGGGGAAAGTACAAACTTTGTCCCCCTCTTAAATTTCGGACCTACTGCGGGTCGGGGATAGGATGGTAATCCCAGGTGTCCCAAATAGTGGGCGGGAGCGATTTCGGCCGCGCGCATGTGTGCTTAGGCGGCCATTGTGTATGAATGTTTTTCGGATGCGGTTGCGTGGCGTCTAGATGAAGCTACAAACCTACCCCGGTTTAGACCTTTGGACGTCGGGCCGGTAGGTTTCACGGGTCGGAGTTATTAGAAAAGTAATTTCCTTGTACTACCAAACATTGGTCTCACGCGGTTTCGGGCGAGTAGAGGCTCTTTTGGCGCTTCGTTCGAAATTTTGAAACACAAGCATTCACGTTTAGAGTACTCTTGAACTATGAGGATTGACCTAAATAGACAACGTTATATTTGACCTTGTATGTTTGAAAACCTCATTAAATTATCCGCTTCTTTTTGAAATTTTGACACTTGAAAATCCTATAACTACGATTATTTTGGAATGGAGGAGCTAAATTTGAATCTATTTTGTACACGACTACATATGCTATTATGTACAAAATCAGAGCAAAGATTGGTGCCCCCATAATTTAGGTATGGTTTACAAATGCCATGATATCAAATTCAAATAATTGAATGGACTTCATGTTGAATTCGATTTTTTTAAACCACCTTAAGTTGAATTCAAATGTATGCTAGTTCATAGGTAGCTATTTATAATGTCCATTGTGTAACTTTCGTATGTATAATGTGCTTTACACACACAACATGAACTATACTCACGTTTATATTCGATTGCTAAAGCGATGCATTGTCTGGAGTTCAAAATACTAACTATGTGGATCAATTGTGTCGAATAATAACATAGACATGCTCAAATTCGATAGAATCTAGATGTCTGATGGATCAATGACCGCTCCTTACGCGAATTGCAAATATCATGATCCCATCCTAATATTTGGATACAATTTATATCTTTAATCAATGTGTAGAGCAGTCTTTTACGTGTAGTTTCACTCTCCATCGGTGGTCTCTCACACATGCTCACACACTCTCTCCCGAGGTGTCTTTCTCGCACACATGCTCTAGATATAACCCTCCCTCCCTCTCGTAACCATTTACAACTGTTTTCACTAACCTTTATCACAAGCACTCTTCCTCTCGCAAACATACACACGCACAATCCTCATCGACCCTTTCTATATACATGGACCTGCCTACGTGTCTCATGTACGCACATTATCTTTACGCCTGTCTCTCACGCATTGTCTCACACCTCTCTTCCTAATCGACGAGTACGATTCTAGCAGAGCATTCTGTAGGATGCCCCTTAAAGTTAGGTTGGATGAATAGTAATATCAGAGATAAAGGGGTTACCTTAGTCCGAGAACCTAGGGTTACAAATCCTAGCCGGCTTTGTCAGTGGACACAGAGTCCTTCACAATTCTGCTATCTTTGTCTTGTACGACTAGTCATCCATGGGTCTTCCTAAATGCGTCACGGGCCGACCAATGTGGCGCAGGACGGAACCGAACGAAGGGCCTCACCTCGACCCACCGGACCTCACGCGGTGACACACCCTCTGCCCCCACGTCTCATTATCTTCTCACACCCACACATACCAACACAAACACCACACACACAGAAAATTTCTCCTGGTGCCTCTATTCCCTCCCCCCTTGCATATACACACTCAAGGGAATGGAATCTCTTGTCGTGACGTCATATTCGTCTCTCTCTCTAGACCACTCTCATTTCTCGTGCTATCTCTCCCACGCCCCCCCCGTCGGCCCCTCTATCCATGCCTCTCTCGAATACGTAATACACACACATACCTCTCTAGGCCCCGCCAAATGCATCAACTACACATTCACACATGTTACATCACGTACCCCATTGATCTAAAAAGCCCTCTCTTCACGTTTATTTCGCATACAACATTCCTTTTGAATAAAGTGTGGCCAAAAAATTATTTTAGAGTTTCTACATATATACAACATTACAAAGTTATATGGAGGAGTACGAACGCTAATTTGCATTGCATGGTGCCCACAATGATATTTATTCCGCACTGTGAATTTGTATATTTTTATACTATATACAAAGTTAGTCATAATAAAGAGAAACGAAGAGCATCTCTCTCTCCATCGCATACCCCCCTGTACGCCCCTTTCACGTATGCACACAAAACTATCTCCAGGTCCTCTAAAAGTAAGCCCCCAGAAAATTCACGCATGTTTCATCTTTCTCTCGCGATATATGCAATGACGATCATTGTATTTGAAGCGAAAGCACGATACGTACATTGGACTTCAGAATCCACTCATTACGGTCACCATTTACGTTTAGTGGTTATTATACAGTCACGGGCTCACCGTACAACTCTGTATTTGCTCATGACATGACTAGTTGACCAGTTAAACGCTCCACGTGGCACCTCTAGTGTTGCATCACATTATCTCACTACCATCGTGCCCACCTGTCGACTTGTATCTACTCTACATCTACACTCTTATAAAATACATAAAATACACTCTTATAAAAAACAGAGTTGGTGATGATGGTGTGCCTGCCATCCTGCAATATAGGCCGTCCGATTTATATCTGACGGATAGGAAAGAAACTATGGCAATTTTGCAAAAAGGTACCCACACACCTCTCCACATTTGCAAATAAGGCCTTCCCTCGTTCATCCTTTTCTCTCACAAGATAAACAAGTCATACAAATGCATCTTGATGTTACGTGCAACGCACGGGCATCTTGCTAGTAAGAATGAAAACAAACGACAAAAAAATATTTGGACGGTGGTTCGAAGTCATGACCGCGGGCACAGCGGACAAGGTGGCCTTGTATTGGTATGCTGAGCCGTCTGTTTTAACACACAGGAGCTGGTGTGGTGATTATACACACACGCACGCATGCACACGAACTGCATCCACGCAACACTCACACAAACACATGCACCCACGCACGCACGCAACACTCACACGTACACACGCAGCCACGCACGCACGCAACACTCACACGCACGCACGCAACACTCACACGCACACACGCACGCATGCATGCACACACCAGTACACCACACGACCAACACACACTCTCACGCTCAAGTGCTCAACCTACACGTGCATGCGCACACATCAGGCCCTGACAGACACATACACAACCAGGTGATTCCCGCGCACGGGTTGGAGCCTTGTCGCGCCTGCGTAAATTTGTGTTTATCTGACCTTTTGCCTATGCGAACTGACAGGTGGGACCCACAAGGAACGTGGTCAATTTAACTAGTCAACATGGCGCCACGCAGACTATTTGGCCGGTCAACAGAGTGCAATCCGATGCTGAACTGTGAGCAAGTGACCGTATAATCACCGCAAAACGTATATAGTGACCGTAATCAGCTTATTCTGAAGTTCGGTGACCGTATTACGCTTTTCTCTCTGTAGGCCCTCCAAAACTACATCTCTACACGTTCTCGCATGTTACATCTAACAACTATGCAATACAGCACTACTACTACACTCTAACACAATAAATCATATGTGTTTTTAGTTTTACTAGATATCATATTGTTACTTATAATTATTCAGTTTGCATACATTAAAATTGCCTTTGAAATGTATGGCCAGTATCATCTACCGCGCGGGAAAAATCCCGCCCTTTCCTGTTTAATCGGGTTTGTATCGATGGATCGTGCGAAACAGCAAAACTATAGTACTATACAGTACTACAAGTGACAGTTCACTGGGCCGTCGTGTCGTCTACTCCTCCGTCGTAAGAGTGGAGCGCTCGCTTTCATAAATCTTCTAGTCCCTTTCGCCGACATGTGGGACATCAAGCTACCGGGTCCACGTGCCATACCGGAATACAGTGCAGAGCAGCCGGGGTGAAGCACCCCAGTCATGGCGCCGGCGTAGTAATGAGCAATGAGGCGTCAAATCACAAAGCTGCACCTTTCCCGCAGTTAAGTTGGAGGGACGAAGCAACCATCACATCATTTCACTCGTTGCTGAATCCGCTTCTCCCTCATCTTCTTCAACTTAACCACGTGTTGCTTCTGCCGTTGTTCTGCCTCATGTGGGACGCGGATCGGCTTGGTAAAGCACTGACACGTGGGACCGCATGTTAGCAAACCGCCAGGACAACGTCCTCCGAAAATAAGAAGCCTAATCCTAGACTTACAAAGGGCTACGTAGCTGCTACGTATACTTTCCATCTAATCTATATATGCCCCCCTGATTTTCAGGTGGGGTGGGCCTAATCCTCTCCTTTAATCCAATCAAATAGTCCCACATCACATCAGTTCGTAACTTTACGTAAACCATTACGTGGATGTAGCATTGCTCAAATAAGAAACCTCCCCCGCCATCCGCGCGGCAAAATCACCTCCTTTTTACTAATCTTGATTCTATAATTTTTTAGATCAATATAATTGAGATTTGTATAGATAGCACACAGGAGCAAAACCAAGTGGTACGGTTAAGGGCATCCACAATGTGTAGCCAAATGTGAAAATAGCTTTTGGCATCGTGGGAACCATTGTGGACGGTGTTGCCAAAGCCAAAAAGATGGAACCGAAGCTCCCTGATTGATTGATTGAAGGAATAGAAAAATGCAACGTCTCTCCTCTTTCTCCCATGCTTGGACGCATGTAGTACAGTATAGAGCACAGAGTCTACTCCCCTGTCCCTTCTATCACAAATCACAAAGCAGTGAGGCGTCAAATCACAAAAGCACGGACGAAGCAACCATCATTTCACTCTTCGCTGACTCCGCTTCTCCATCGTCTTCTTCGAGAAACCATCTCACCGCACTAGTACTCCTAGTAGTACTAGTAAAGGACTTCCTGGATGCAAATAAGGCGGTTGTCTCGGCTTGCAGGCGGCACTTGCGAACGACTTACCGTGGTCTCCCTCAATGGTGTTCTCCGTCGAACGCACTTCGCCAAACCACCAAAAAAAGATATCGTCGACGTCACCGCAATGGGGAAGGAAGTCAAATATAGTTACTACCTCCATTTTTTGTACACAAGGCCAGTATATCAAAATTACAATTTGCAAAGGGCCACTAACACTAATCGAGGCAAAATTGATGGGGTTAGCAACCAAGGAAATTAATATCCCCTGCATGCATGCGGAAGTGAGAAGGTTGGTTTGCATGGCGCTGCATTAATCAAGCAATGAGGAGTGAGATGGTTAGCTCTTTGGTCTTTGGAGAAAAAAATACGCATTAATTGACACGTGAAACGAGGATTTGTATCGATTAAATCCTGCGAAGGAAAACCCCGCCTTTCTTTTTTAATACTAGTACTCCTAGTACGTACGTACTTATCCTGTTTGGGTCTAGGCCTTGCATTGCCAAACTTCGCCACACATTTTTGGCAAGCTTGCCTAAAGTTTCCAAATGAGAAGGAGGTACACTTGCGCACGGCTATCGCGGTCGCACCGCACCCTCACACGGTCGCTCCTGCACGCCGCGGTCGCACCGCACCCTCACACAGTCGCTCCTGCACGCCGCAAACCCAACCAAGGGAACGCACCCTCACTGACACGTGATGTCGCATGTGAACAAACCAAACTCAGCCATCCTATCGCTGACACATAATTTTCGTTCATAGAGTATGTCTATCCAACCGCATGTTGGTGAGTATCCGTACGGCTCGTGCGGTGGTCTGTTGGGGAAGAAGAAGAGGTGAGGAAGAAGGAAAGAAGGGTTAGGAGACGTAGGATATTCATCCAACCACCTGAAATTGTAGACTGACCCAAGTCAGGCGACTTGCATAACGAATATATGTTTTTACACAGCACAAGATCCATAAAAACAACAACATAAAGAAAAACTATCACTGCTCGCGAAAAGAGACGGCCTCATCGTCTTTGGCTGCCGCTGCGAACCAGCCGTCGCTGCTGACGTGTGTCTCCGCACCGTGGTTGTCCTCGGCCTCCAGCTACTCGTTCAAGCGGAGCGTGTGGGCGCTCTGCACGGACGAGAGCACAGCCCAGTTCAATTCGAGGACGTCCGGTTCCGCCTGCAGGAGGGCCTCGATGGCAGCGGCGTCCGCGCGCTCCGCGTCGAGTCGAGCCACCGCCGCCCGGTTCAAGTCCAGGATGTCCGGTTCCGCCTACAAGAGGGCGTCGATGTGAACGGCATCCGCACGCTCTGCGTCGAGTCGAGCCTCTGCCGCCCGGTTCAAGTCCAGGACGTCCGGTTCCGCCTGCAGGAGAGCCTCGATGGCAGCGGCATGCGCGCGCTCCGCGTCGAGTTGAGCCTCCGCCGCCCGGTCCTCCTTTAGTATCGCCATGTTGAACCGCTGGTCCGCCTGTACCATGGGGGACTGGGACGCCGGCACGAAGTCGACGTCCATCGTCTCATACCCATCAGGGGCCTTCTGCACCGCGACCTCCACCATGAACATTGGATCGGGTTCCTCCTCCTCGTAGCTTGGCTCCAGAGAACTCGGGGATTGGCCCGCCGCAAAGCGAGCTTGGGAACGGAGGAATGTGGCGCCGACCGCCGCCGTGATTTCTGCGCGGCCCTCCGGCATCAGCATCCTGTAGTAAGTGATCTCGCGGCACACCATGGCTTTCCGGCGAGCTAGGGGACGCTTGATGCGGGCTAGGGGATCGAAAGGTGGGGGAATGGGCTGGAGATTTGGTGTGGTTTTAGGGCAGTGGCTGGTGTAGGCCGAGCAGCGAAGGTTCTGGTGTGAATAGTGGTTCCGGTGACGACCGGTTAACCGGTTTTGACTGTACATCGCTCTTGTCGCGTTCGCGTTGCAGCCCGGCACGCTGGACCCTCCACGTCGCTCACCGAATGGAACGCGCTTCGTCTTGCGTTTTCGCTCGCTTGTGGGACCGCAGTTGAGAGCAAACCGACGTCCCTCCCCTCCCCCGCCCGCGTCATTTATTATACCACCACTCCCTCCGTTTTATGCGGAGTAAATAAAACAGAGGGAGTATACTACGGATGAGGATCCCCTGACGTGGCCGAACCCATTGAGTAACTGACATGCGGGGCCTAGCAAGCATGGGGTCCGCCAGTAAGTGACCGAAAGGGAGGGTAAGGCAGGGATACCTACGTCAGAGGATCCACTTCCACTATACTACTTTGACCAAATGTTAGAGTAATAATATATGACATGCAACTTACACAAATGTTAGAGTAATAATATATGACATGCAACTTACACAAAGCATACAGGGTCTAATGCGTTTTTCGAGGCTAACTTTGACCAAATGTTAGAGTAATAATATATGACATGCAACTTACACAAAGCATACGGTCAAATTCGTATGTGAAAGGAGTTTCCAATGATATAATTTTCACATTATACATCTCATGTACTATTAATCTTGTCAATAGTCAAATTGGAAACCATCTCGAGTACAAATCTAGGAGTACGTACGAATCTAACAATATTGATTGGGCGTTGTTGAATGTTGATACCTTTTTGATCAAAGTAGAGATACTTTGACTACACATAAAACTTATATGTAAACTAGAAAGGATAGGGGGAGTATATTGTACGTTCAAAAACGAAACGAACATTGAATACCCTTTATATATGATTTGCGGATGCTATGATCACCGGTTCAAAATTTTGAATCCGCCTTAGGTATCACGTGCCCCCACTCGTTCCCTCTCGATTTCATCTCGGGGTCCGGAGATCTATTGAAAGAGGACTAGGGTGGGTACATGCGAATGATACTCGGCGGAATGTTCAAATGAGGCATGCGGGAGGATGGACTCGACTGGAGGGCGACATGATCGATGGAGAAGAGGGTTGGAGAGGAATGAGAAATAAGCAAACGCCACATGATTATACTTGAACGGCTCAAATAAACAATAAGTTGTCTCGCTTGGCCTACATAGTGAAAGGCCTAATGCGCAACGCGGAGCACTGACGCTCGAATATGGCCGGGAAAACAGGGAAACCGACATGTGGGGCACACCCGTCGGGACGACGTAGCGCAGACTAGTCCAATGGAGGAGCTGGCCCACGACCTCCTCGCCACCGACAACCGTTCATGTGGGTCGTTGGGGCCAACAACGGGGCGCAGCTCCAGCACCGCCTCTGGACACGGCGACCGCGGTGAGCGACACGCTCATATCGTCGCTAGACACGGTCGGTTTCAGTGTGCCGAGGGTGGCGTTAGTGCTGTGGCACGACCAACGGTATGTTTGGTTTGTGCCCAAGGTTGCCCCATCAAAGCATTGGGTAGCCAAAATTTTGGTTGAGGTATTGGTTGCCCATGATTTGGCCGACATTGGCAAGAAAAATGAACTAGAGTTGGCTAGAGTTCATTGGCATGCCAAAGAAATGGCAACCATCCAAACAAAGACCAATCTTTGGGTCATGACCAAAATTTTGGTTGAGGTATTGGTTGCCCATGATTTGGCCGACATTGGCAAGAAAAATGAACTAGAGTTGGCTAGAGTTCATTGGCATGCCAAAAAATGGCAACCATCCAAACAAAGACCAATCTTTGGGTCATGACCAAAATTTTGGTAAGGTGCACTTTGGCCACAATCCAAACACACCCCAACACCCGGCTCGTCGAGGATGCACGGGGCGCCGCGACGCGTCCGCGGAGTGGTGTAGCGCGGCCAACTGCATCCTCTGGACCTGAGACCATGCCGGGTCGTCTTGCTTTTTCAATGACATGCGGGGATCGCATGTGAGCAAAGGGCATCTCCAACGTTGCCACGACGCAAGCTGACTACCCTGGCACACCAAACCCTCGTCCCTCGCGCCGTCGCGCGGTGCGTTCCCAGCCGGCGCCAGCTGCCCGCATTCATGTCGTCCGTTCGTATGTCGTCGTTAAGAGGCTCGGTGCCCGAGGAACCAACTCCGGCGACTTAATGACGCACCCGGACGCTTGGCCTCACCGGAATGCGCTACTTAAAGCGGCAACGCCCAGCTAACCTCCACACCATAGCGCATCGTCCTCCTACCTGGCACCACATCCGCCATGACCGCAAGTGCGAACGCTCTGCGGGAGAGCTTGTCTTCGGGGATGAAGCTCGAGGTCGCCGCCCTCGCTCAAGTCGCCTCTCGCGACGCAATAGCGGCGTAGCCGGACGCGGACGCGACCGCACAAGCGGTGGCCACGCTGGCGGCCGACGACGGAGCACCGTCAGCCACGCGTCCTACTTGCCGCCGTCCAACGTCCGGCACCGCCGAGGTCGGGGACTCCTCCGAGGATGAGTAGGGCATGGGAGGCGGCAGGGCATGGTGTGCCAACTGGCCGGTCCGTATCCCGTGTTCTACTCTTCCTCGCCGGAGACCGCACCTTCACTTCACGGGTCTTGAACCCCGCCCCCGTACATAGAGATCGCAGATGGAGGACGTCGGTCGCCGCCGTAGAATAGGTTTAGGGTCGGGTTTCTTTTATTTTTCTGTCCTATAAAAGTTCGAAATGTAATGAAAATCTGCCGTGTTTGCATTAATCTCGGCCGGTGTATATGAACTTTCACAATAATATACATATTGTAGGAGTACTAGCAAGATGCCCGTGCGTTGCACGGAAGATCAAGATCTTGTGGGAGAAAAGGATGAACGAGGGAAAGCCTTATCTGCAAATGTGGAGAGGAGTGCGGGTAAATTGTCATAGTTTCCTTCCTATCCGTTAGATATAGATCGGACGGCCTATATTGCAGGATGACAGGCACACCATCATCACCAACTCTGCTTTTTATTAAACTGAGACAAATCTAACATGCGAAGTAAAATAAACACATAGGGTCTATACATACACAAATTATCTTAGGCACTCCAATAGTACGTCCACTACACATTCACGCATTTCACATCTTTCTACATCTACGGGAACCTACGAAAGGGTTAACGTAAATTGCCTCTCTCTCTCCTCCCCTGATTTTCATGGTGGTGGGCCCCTCCCTCCCCCCAATCTACAATCACCAGCTCACACGTTTCAGATTACGTTAATTACGTAACTGGGATTATGTAGGTGTAGCATTACTCGTCCTAAAAACCCAACTAAGCCAACCTCCCAGCATATCGCGCGGGAAAAGACCCGGCCGCGCCGTTTTAGTCAGGATTACCAGATTACTAGTAGTAGTAATGATGGATCGCGCAAAGCAACAATTTTTTTTTTAGAGGGCGAAGCACCTAGTTTAAAAGGAAAAAAGGCGGTACACTCACAGCACTCCTGTCGCGGTCGCATTGCACCCCACACACGTTCGATCCTGCACACGGCTCACGCAAATGGTACGCGCTTCGGCTTGCCTCTTCACTTACACGTGGGACTACACTTGGAGAAACCGACCATGCGCCAAACTCCCCCCGCCCACCGCGCGAAAATCCTCCCCCCCCACACCCAAAATTCCCCCAAATCCGATTCAACCGCCCTTCGGCCAACTAGCCAAAATACTCCCCAAACCCCCTCCCGCTGTCCCCCTCCACTCCATTTGCTCCGCCAAAGCTGCCCTCCCCGCCGCGCCGATACGTTGGCGCCGCGGTTCGGCGATCCTCTCGCTCCCATAGTACGCTCTCGTAGACTGTCGTCCTCTAGCCGCGCCGCCACCTCTGGCTACGTTCTTGTGGAGGCGCACGGCGGTCAGCGCCGTCACCGATGGCGACGTTCGTGTGGAGACGCACGACGGTCAACTTCTCCCACGGTACGCGATTCTAGACTGAGGCCCGTTCATGTCGGTGTTAGCCTGAATTTAGGTGATAGACGTTTAATCTCACTATTTGCCGAAGTAGTTTACTGTCAATATGCTCTGCTTAAGAAGGTTCCTTACCCTGTTCTGCACTCAATCTGCTTAGCTGAGATGGCATGCCAAGGCCGATTAGTTGCTAAAATATCCTGCCATATATTTATTGTGACGTAGATTGCCATGGTCTAGTAGCAAATCTGTTAGGTGAAATAGCTCTACATCGTTTTATACTCGATCTTTCTTGCTGCGATGGCCTTCGATAGTTCGATGGCTGTGTGCTCGGCCTCATTGACTGCTGAAACAGCCTGCCATAATTTGGCACTCAAATCTGTTTGCTGAATTAGGTTTACATATATTTTGTTACTTACATCTGCTCGTCCAAATATCTTGCCATAGCTTTAGACATCGACCTAGGTATTTTTTTCTGGACTTCATAAAAAAGCATATATGTTTTTCCTGTAATATCTAGTAGAAGAACTAATTTGTATGTCTAACAGATGGACAGGACTTGGATAACTTCTGCTCGAAGATTCTCCGCTGCATATGTCGAGGGGATTGAAAACTTCATGAACTTTATCAGAGCTGAGTACGGTGGTCCAAAATCAGATGTGCTCTGCCGTGTAGCAGTTGTATGAATTCAGTTACAAGACCCCAGTCAATTGTGCAAAATCATCTACACTTGTATGGGATGTCGGTCACATATACTAGGTGGGTTCATCATGGTGAAGCTGTGAACGTCAATGTTATTGACTACGTGGAAGCAGCAGATCACCATCTTCATCTGCCTGATGCACAGGTGGAAGAGGAGGAGGAGGTGGTGGTGGCGGAGCCAGTGAGTTTGACCAACATTGAAACAATGCTACGAAATGCTCGTGCATTCCGTGAACTTTCACCTGCAGAAGAAAAACGGTGGGCCCGCATGTTGGAACAATGCAACGTTGCTGTCACCCCAGGAAATAAGCTGTCAGTATTCTCAGCTATGGTCACCTTTCTTCAGGTGAAGACATCTGAGCGGATGACCAACAAATCATTTGATGCGATGTTGGCTGCTTTCCGCAAATCTTTCCCAGATGCGTATGAGCTGCCACACACCTATAGTAAAATGAAGAATTTCCTTCGTGCAGTTGGAATTGGATATGATATGATCCATGTTTGTAAGAATAATTGTGTTCTGTTCCGGAAGGATTATGCCAACTTAAGTGAATGCCCGAAATGAAAATCATCAAGATGGAAAGATGGCGATGCAGTGAAGAGGATTCCTCGTAATGTTCTAAGACATTTTCCAATTACACCAAGATTGCAGAGGTTGTTTCATGATGCTGAAACAAGAGAGGATGTACTGTGGCATTCTAGGAACCAGGAGTACAGAGATCAGAATGTAATGAGCCATCCATCTCATGGTAGTGAGTGGAAAAGCTTCAATGATAAACACAAAGAGTTTGCTGCTGACCCGAGAAACATTAGACTTGGCTTAGCTTCAGATGGATTTAACCCATTTGGCCACCAGAGCGCCACATATAGCATGTGGCTAGTGCTTGTTATCCCTTACAACATGCCTCCAAATGTCTGCACCAAAGAATCAAACTACATGATGGCCTTGCTCATCCCAGGTCCAAAAAGTCCTGGAAAGGATTTTGATTTGTTCATGGAGCCTCTTGTGGAGGAACTTCAACAGCTATGGAAGGGTGTTCTCACTCGAGACCTATATAGCAGCCCACCAGCTGATTTCATTCTACGTGCTGTTATAATTTGGTGCATCCATGATTATCCGGCTTTGGGCACTATGTCAGGGCGAACGACACATGGTTACAATGCATGTGTTCGCTGTGACAGGAATCCGCTGTCATACGCAATACTTAGCAAGATCTGTTACATTGGACACCGCCGTTTCGTTGCCAAGGACAAGCCGCATCCTAGAATATACCAAAGACATGTGTTCAATGCAAAGCATGAAAACCGTGATGTGCCAAAGAGGCTCACCGTCGATGAGTTGCAAGTGGAATTAGAGAAGGTCAGGCATATTACACCAGGAAACCATCCTAGTAATGGTACCGGGAAAAGGAAGCATTGTAGGGTAGAAGAGAGATTATTGTTTACCCGCAGGTCCACTTTGTGGGACATGGAGTATTGGAAAGATTTGGATCTGCGGCATAATCTTGATGTGATGCACATCGAGAAAAATATATGTGACAGCATTATTGGCACACTTCTTAATATTGAAGGCATGACGAAAGATACCTTAAAATCTAGGATTGATTTGACACACCTGGGTATCAGAAAGGATTTGCAGGTGCAAGATGAAGGTAAACCACGGGATATGGCACTAGCTGTGTACGTCTTGGACAAGGTAAAAAGAAAAGAATTCTGCGAGGTCCTGTCACGTGTGAGATTCCCACATGGATTTGCTTCCAACCCTGAAAGGAGAGTCAGTGCAGATGGAAACAAGGTACAAGGGTTGAAAACTTATGACTGCCACGTCCTACTTCAAAGGGTTTTACCTGTTATCCTTAGAGGATTGGGCCGCCCTGACTTATACAGAGCAGTTGCAGAGTTGGGACAATTCTTCAGGGAACTCTGCAGTAGGAATATCAGGATAGATGCTTTGGAGCGTCTTAGAGACAAGATACCAACTATCCTATGCGACCTTGAGAAGATACATCCTCCAGCCTTCTTTGATGTGATGGTGCATTTGGCTGTTCATCTACCTGATGAGGCACTACTTAGAGGTCCAATACAGTATGGTTGGATGTACCCTATTGAAAGGCGGCTAGGCACTTTCAAGGGCTATGTTGGAAACAGAGCTAAACCCGAGGGTTCCATTGCAGAGGCCTACATTGCTACAGAAGCGTTGACATTCTGCTCAAAATACATTGAAACAGCTGATCAGCATAGCAAAGAGGTGGGTGAAGACAATCCCGGGCTCAATGTTTTCGATTATTCTGTTCGAATTACAGGGAAGAGTCGACAAGAGGACAAACCTAAAGATTTGGACAAAATGGTTTCGTATGTGTTGAATAACTGTCCTGAGATACTACCTTATATCAAGTAAGTGCAGTACTGCAGCTTATACATCGTAATCTACTAAAGTTGCAGCACATTCTTATATATTTAGATGTTTGACATGATCACTATGTTGTGCAGCATCTAAAAAGAGGAGTTACTGCCGCAAAATCCAAGAAACATTGACAAACTGGTTATGGCAGGATTTCCGAAATGGTTCAAGAACCATGTAAGCTTTTGAAGTGCACTGTCAGTTTTTTTAATATATTGAGTACATAAGATGATCAGCTTGTCTATTTTCTAACCATAGGTTAAGAATATGCGGGAGGATGGGCAGGCAGTTGATGATGCCCTTTACTCACTAGCAATGGGTCCTGATACTCGGGTAAGACATTATGAATCTTGCGTTGTTGGAGATGTGCGCTACAACAGCCTTGCACGAGACGAAGGCAGGAAGACACAAAACAGTGCCATCATGAGCACAGATACGTATGACAAAGAAACAACTGAAATGTATGCTAACATAACAGACATTGTTCAGTTGCAGTATATCTCCAGTTTTGAGGATAATCGGTGTGTGGTTCTGTTGTGCTGTCATTGGTATAACCTGTTTTCCAGGATCGCAAAACCCAGAGTTGATGACTATTTCAAATCCATCAATGTCAAGGCGGCGTACCAGACCAATGAGCCTTTTGTTTTGGCAAATCAAGCAACACAGATATTTTTCTTGGAAGGCACATTTGCACGTAGCGATGACTGGAGAGTATTGCAAAGGTTTGAGCAGAGGAATTTGTTTAATGAAGTTGCACAACAAGATGATGCTTACACTGCTCCTGATGTACAAGATAACACAGATGTTCCTAATATCTTTGAGAACCATCACGTCAATGACGCCGGCGAAAAGATTGCCTGTCGTGCTATGGACATACAAGAGTTGATCAAGAAGAAGCCAACGTTCGAGGATGTTGAGGACGAAGAAGAAGATGACACCGTGGGGAATTACGATTCAGACTGATACACATGGCGAAGATGTTGACGCTGCTGCTGCGGATGATGATTACATTGCTTTTGTCGTATTTTCCTGTCAGAAGACGTTTTTTATCTACTATGTGAAATTGTGTTTGCTATGACAACTGAAACCTGATGAACATGTTGTTTAGTATTTTGCTATGAGAACATCACTTGTTATGTATGTTGATTTGTGTTTGGTGATTGTATGACAACTAAAACATGATGACACTGTTGTTTAGTTGTACTCATATTTGGCTGTGAAACTTGAATTTGATGACATAGTTTGCTGTTGGACTGCAATTTGCTCGACGTCTTCGAATGAGAACAAAGCAGACCCGACAGGGCCTCTGCTATTTATTTATTTATATGAGCAAAAGGGGATACCCCTGATTTCCGTTAATACAAATCATTAGATGTTCACAACACTACGCCCAGCCTGCTACACAGGTTTCATTCATTACTAGTTTCAGCAAAGTGCTCATGTCGTAGCCACTGAATACATCACGAGTGCTACATACACTGCTAATAAAGAGACAATCATCCTACAGAGCACATCGATTTTGCCCATTATCTTCACAAGCTCTTTCATCTCCTCATTGCTGTCAAGGCCGTTCAGCAGCTATTGCTTGGCCATGATCAGAGGAACTGCATCTTTAACCTTCTGCTCTGCATCTTCCTCTTCTGCCGTTCCTTCAGTTACTTGTCCAACACCCCAACCTGCTGGTATTGGGATTCCTCGGCTAACCAAATAATCAGCGTAGTTGCATTCCCCCACATCAGCAACTTCCCAGAAATACAAATCACATGAATCTTCCCTTTTCTGCACGAATCAAATTGGAAGATCATCAACCAAACTATTAAAAAAATCAGCAACTGAAAGCAGCAGAACAACACTTAAACATATTATTACCCCATGATTCAGGCATTTGTAGAAGACTCGGCCAGGGTTGCGGATTGTGGTTGAGACGCTACGGATGATTCTGCGTGATTTGCAGCAGTGGCACCACACCAACGGCAGCGGGTTGCAGTGAGCAATCGGCTACGGTGCGCGTGCCGGCGGGGGTGTGATGAGACCCACATGCGATGGTACGGGTGGCGAATTGGCGCATATCTGGTTGTTGCCTGCTGAAGAGCAGGTGGACGAGCAGTCAGCGGACATGGTTGTTGCGGCCAGAGCTTCTGATGCTAGGCAGAGTAAGTAGAGAAGAGGAGAAGCGAACGTCGGATATGTCAGTTTCATTACTTCCAGAGTAGCATAGCACCATATATAGTCATATTCTAGGTTTGGATTCGAACCAGCTACAGGAGCACGTCTTTCTTTTTTCTAAAACTCGGCAACGTCTCTTTACTGGTACACTAGCTTGTTCTGTACGCCTTCCCAAGTCTTTGATTTTCTTTCCCTTTTTTGCGAGGAAGGAAGGAGGACAAAATTGAGAGTTCCTGGGACTCGAACCCAAGACCTCTCGGTTGAAAACCAAGGGTGCTAGTCACTTATGTGGCGAACGTTCCCTGTGAGGAGGACGGCAGATGAACGCATTTTCCTCGCAGTTTTCTTCCTATATATAAAAAAGTATACTACTTGGTGTCCGCTTAGTCAACAAACGATTGTGTCAACCTTGACCGTTGGATTGACATTCAACGTCTGTCGCGTTTCTTCAGTCTCTTCTTCCTCGAGCCGCCAAAGCCAAATCAGCGCCGGCGGGACCGCCTGCTCCCGCCTCCCACGGCTGGCTGTGATCTTCCCCGGCTCCTGTTTGTTCCCGTCCAAGGCCTCACCATTGTCCTCCGCCTTGGTTCGCTCGCCGCGACGCCTCCCTCCGGCGTTGTCAACATGGTCAACAACCGAGAGGAATAAGGAAATGACTGTACATGGTGAGGATGACAGTAGGGACCCAGCAGCGCGCGCAGTAATTTTGTTTTTTTGGGACGGAGAAGGGTATCAACTGGGTTGTGCGGGACCCGTAGCCTATCTAGCCCAGGCTTTTATTTCATATGTTTAGCACATGACCAGCCCATTTTGTTTTTTTCCTTTCTGAAAATGGCTAGCCAGCTATTTTGCTTTTTGCAGAATAACCAACGTAGGCCTACTTGCTTTTCTATGCCCTGCTGGGCCGGAAATCTTTCAAGACGAGGAGGGATGCATTTTGCCTAGAAAATGGGCTATAAGTAATAAGAAATGGGCTATAAGTAATAATAAATGGGCTGTGAAATGAAAAAATACAGCAAACACGCAATTAGTTCCAAAATACTGTTTTCTTTCGGATTTTGATATTTTAAATTTCATTATTTTTGTGCGGGAAAATTTCATTGAATTTAAATTAAGGTATATTTAGATTTAAAATTAATTTGAATCTGGCTAGAAATTTCGGGCTGTATGCTGTTTGGGACAGATTTGGAGGCTGACTTGTGGGTCTACTAGGTTAACGTGTACTTTGGCTTTGTCAACTTAGTCCACAAACGATTCTAGCAGCAGTGACCGTTGGATGTTAATCCAACGGCCATGCTGCTTCTTCAATATCTGATCTTCTTGCTCCAGCCGCCCAAACCAGCTCCGGTGGGACTGCCTGCTCCCGCCTCCCGTGGCCGGCTGTGCTGCCGCACACGCCGCACCGCCCCACCCTACTTCATTGCTGGCCAGGCCATTCCTCTACTCACCCACACCACCTGTTATTTTCCGGCGACGACAGCCGGACCAGTAAATCCTCGTACTCCCCACCGCGTGGGCAACCATTGCTGAGTCTTCCCCGGCTCCGTGTCGTTCCCTTCCTAGGCCTCGCCGTCGTCCACAGCCATGGTGCTCTCAGCGCGGCCTGGTCAATGTGGTCAACGAACGACATCCATCGGCCGTGGACTGTACGCGCAAAATAATGATTCCTCCACCTGACAGCTGGGACCCACCGGAAGGGCCTCTGTATTTCGCGAAAAAAAATTCCCCCCGCTGAGATGTCGGACCCACCAGTTATATCTTCGCATGCAAGGAAGTGCCTCCTTATTACGCACACAAAAAATGAATACCCCCTGCTAGCTGGGACCCACCATAGTGGGAGGATGACTTGTGGGCCAACTAAGTTGACGGGGACGGAGGGCTTTGTCAACTTAGTCAATATGAACGATTCTAGCTCCAGTGACCGTACGATGTCCATCCAACGAGGCCGTAGTGCTTCTTCAACCTCTGGTCTTCTTGCTCCAGCCGCCCAAAGCAGCGTCGGTCGCGCCGCATGCTCCTGCCTCCCGTGGTCGGCTGTGCTGTCGCAGAGGCCTCACCGCCCCCTACTATTCCCACCGCTGGCCAGGTCCTGCGGCGGCGGCACCCTCACACCACGGCCGAACCAGTGAACCCTCGTACTCCTCTCCGCGCGGGCTTCCACTACCGCGTCTTCCCCGGCTCCGCGTCGTCCCCTTCCTAGGCCTCGCCATCGTCCACCGCCGTGGTGCTCTCGGCGCGGCCTGGTCAACGTGGTCAAGGAACGACTTCCATCGGACGTGGAATGTACGTGGAGAGGCTGACAGCTGGGTCCACGGCCGCAGCTAGGAACTGCCTCCTTATTACGCGGAAAATAATGATTCCCCCACCTGACAGCTGGGACCCACCGGACGGGCCACTGTATTTCGCGGAAAAAACGTTTCCCCCTGACTGCTGGGACCCACCAGCTTCATCTTCGCACGCAAGGAAGTGCGTCCGGGCAAAAAAACGATTCGCCCCCCTGACTGCTGGGACCCACCAGCTACACCTTCGCACGGAAGGAAGTGTGTCCGGGAAAAAAAAACGATTCACCCCCCTGACTGCTGGGACCCACCGGCTACATCTTCGCACGCAAGGAAGTGCGTTCGGGCAAAAAAAATGATTCGCCCCCTGACTGCTGGGACCCACCAGCTACATCTTCGCAGGCAAGGAAGTGCCTGACAGTCGGGACCCACCTGGTTGAAGCGTACGTAGCGTTGTCATTCTGGTCGCGAACGTGTACGTACATACTGGTCGATGTAGAGGCACGCACGTGTCGTAGTAGAGGCGCGCACGTTTCGTAGTAGAGGCGCGCATGTAGCATGTACACGTACATCCATCGGCCAGGGTGCAAGAAAGAAAATATGGCCACGTAGGTGTACATACGGGCGGGGTCTCGAACGCCTACTCGCGCATACGTACGACCAGGGCTCGTGTACATGGCTGGGTCGGAACGGAGAAACAGCGTCGTTGTCGTGTTCATGGGGAGGCAACGGAATGCGTCGTGTTCATGGGGAGGCAACGGAACGCGTCGTGTTCATGGGGAGGCAACGGAATGCATCGTGTTCATCGGGAGGCAACGGAACGCGTGGGAGCCAACCGGCTGGGTCGGAACGGAATGCGTGGTCGTGTTCATCGGGAGGGCTTGGACGAAACAGGCTATGGAAACGAGGCCTGGCGTACTGGGAGGGGTGTGGCGTACCGCAAAATGGAGGAAACGGACCTCCTACGTTCGGAACGGGGTCCTGTTGATCGGGAGGGGTGTGGCGTACCGCAAAACGGAGGAACGGACCTCCTACGGTTGAAACGGGGGTCCTGTTGATCGGGAGGGGTGTGGCGTACC